>NW_009729500.1:0-5091 GCF_000703405.1 Apaloderma vittatum | reverse complement strand
ATGATGCTGGAGGCAGCGCTGTGGAGGAGCCTGCACCGAGCAGGGATCATGACCCTCTACCAGCGGTGAGGCCAAGTGGTTGCCCACTGGGTCAAGTTCAAGGACTCCTGTGGCTCTTCTCCTCTTTCCTGAAGGCCACCTTCTCCCTCCCGAGGGCTCTCCCCAGCTGGGCAGCCAGCCCGAGGAGCAGACCTGCCTCATACGGCAGCAGCTGGTGGTGTGACGGTAAGGGGCAAGCCGAAGCTGGCAGAGAAATTTTGCGTTTGCTCAGGGATCTCCGGCAATGTTTTGTGGCTCAATGCAGCTGAATGTGGCATTTGGGGCACCCACAAGCACAGGGTTGTGACGTCCCAGCCCCACGAATGCAGCTGTGGGGCAGCAGTGGCTCCTGCAAAGCACAGGAGGGTGATGCTGGGAGAGGACACTGGGATGTACGTGGGGCAGCCCCTGCCTGGGAAACACTCTTCACCTCGCCATCACACTCCAGCTCAAGTGCTTGTCACCGTGGTGGGACCACAGCATGCACGATGAATCCTTGGCCTGGAGACTACAGGATCCAGCTAAGAGGAAGGTGGTGTGCTTGGAGAACACCTCCCTGAATGCCAGCCAGCTCTGGGTTAACGTGTGCCGCTTTGCAGAAGGATCTGTTTGCCTCCATGACCAGTGGGAAAGACGGCAGTTTGGCTGTGACAGACACTCGGTGTGCCCTGCCATTTTTTCCTCCTTCTCCAGGTGTTTTCAAGCAAGGAAGGGTCTTAAAAAGCCATCAGCTAAGAGCAGAGTTTTACTGCAGCTCAGCTGGGCCATCAGAAACAGAATCAGAGCTGGAAGGGACCTCTAGAGCTCACCTAGTCCAACCCAACACGACTGAGCTCAGAGGATCCTGGGGACGAGAGCTGGCCCACAGCCCACGCGTGTGTGGCAGCGGGTTTGTTGGGTGTCTCTTGCACGGGGACCATGTGGTGCCCTCTGAGTGCTTTGAGATGGCAGCTCATGCTGAGGGGGGGGTTAGGGAACATGCTTGCTCATAGGGCGAGTCTAAGCCACTGTCACTTGTTTCATTTTTTTCCTCCTAAAAAACCCTGAGGGAGGTGAAGGTCTTGAACCCTTCACCCATCCCGGGTTAGGACGACCCACTGGGGAGGCTGCTCCAGCTGGTGGTGGCTGGGGGGGGCCGATAGGGCACAGTGGAGGGAGCAGTGTAATCAGAGACAATTTCCCACTTTGTGTAATTACATAAATGTCCAATGATTGTTTTCCATCCGCCTGTTTCTGTGGCTTTGATGACCTGGGTGGGGGCGAGCGCTCCTGCAGCTGAGCTGTCACAGGTAGGAGAGCAACCCTTCTGCTGGGGAATGGCCCCGGAGGCCGGGGTGGGAGTGGGGACGTGGAGCTGGATCTCCGGGATCCCCTGGGGGCCTCTTTCCACTCCGGATGAGCTGCAGAGACGGTGAGCAACATCCTGGCCGTAAGCCAGGGAACCTCCAAAGCCCCTCAAGCTCCCCGCAGGCTGCCTTCAGACAGTTCAAATGACCATTCCAGGTTAGCCCACAAGGCTCTTGGAGACATAATCTCTAGCTTCGACCTCATCTTGGGTTTCCCAGGTCTCAAATTAACCTTTGTTTGCATCAGTCACCCTACAAGGTAGCAAGGCAGCCTGTCGGGCCTGTTTTGTTTTGTTTTTTTTTTCATTTGCAAGCACTCAGCAAAACCTCATTCACGACAAGAATGAGCCTGATCCACACATCACCGAGCCAAGACAGCACCAAAACCTCCCCAAACCAGCTCTGGCCAAGCCTCAGCCCAGGGCGCAAGCACCCTGCCAGAAATACCAGCCAGGCTCACGGGCAGAGCTGTTGGAGCACAGCAGGAGCTGCTACACACGCTCCCTTCGCATTTCAAAAAGGTTTTCTGGCTGAGGGCGTAGCCAAGCCCTGGAGTTACACACACTCCATTCCAGAGAAGGAACCTGATGGCTGAACTATCCTCTCTTGCTTCTCCCCTTGCCCTTGAGATTCCCAGCAGACAAGAACCATTTCTGTCACCATTTTTGTCTAGTTATGTCACATTGGTCCCATTAATTGGTTTTCTTCAAGTGTCTGCAGACATTGAGGCCTTTGGGTACCAGGGAAGAGCAGGTTTTGCTACGAAAGGTAAGCTCACAGCCGCTTGCATTTCAGAAAGCATTTTAACCCAAAATTCTTTCTACCTGCTCAAAACTATTTCTGTTCTAGTAGACAGCCTTTACAAGCAACAGCTCGACCAAAAGTACACTCAACTCCTAAGATTTTCAATAATTTATTTTGTTCTGGAACAGAAGACAGAAGGGAACCACTTCTTCCTCCAGCCAGCTGTAGCAGATCAGGTCCTAGTGGAAAAAAAGACAGCGTCAGCAAAGTAACTGCTGAAGAGTTTCTGATTTGCACTATTTAAATGAGAGAACAGGTTTTGGGAGACAAAAACTCGCTCCCTACCAAGCCAATGGCTTAAGTACCCACATCCTCTCTGGCTTTACTGTGAGCTTACCCAGGACATGGCTCCAGCAACCCCTGCTCAGCAAGGAGCCGCACTTACACATGCAGCCATTTCACACCATTTTGAAGGGCGCATCAGCAACTGCTTGCTGGAGCTGCTCCTGAGCCACCTTCCTTCCATCGTCTCTAGAGTCATGGGACACCACAGAGCAACGTTCTCACCACTTTCCTTAACAAGTTTGCTCTGAAACAATTCCCACTCATCTCTCCTCTCAAAGCACTGAGTAGCTTTTACTCTTCCTGTTGATCACCAGCCTGCCTCTTCACTGCTTTTGTTCCCCTCCTTATTCCTTGGAAACCAAAAGCTCTTCCTAGTGACTGGTCCCACGTGCAACACAGCTGTATTGACCAAGCAGCCAGACCGCTGGTTTGCAGTCCCGCTCCCTCCCGTTTTGCACACAAACCTTGAGTTCTTGAGAAGTCCACTGTTGTCAAGATTGCCGGTTCAGCCTGTCAGTGAACGTTATTGATCTTCTGCAAACAAATACAAATTCTGTTAAATAAAGCGTGAAATTACCGAGCAGAATGCAGCTGTCAGCTTCCCAGAGACAAAGTGCTGTTTCAGTGTGTGCTCAGTGACTGTACGATATGGCGAGATACAAACGTGTTTCTTAACCGCCCTTCCACCTGCCACTGTGCCTCCACGTGGTTTGGATAAGCAACTTAAAAGCTCTTCACAGATCTAAACTGTGCTATAACAGCAGGCAGTGCTTACAGTCCCCGCAGCAAGCCGGGCCGTGCCCAGGCTGCAGAGGACCGGCAGCTGAGTGGGCTGCGCGTACAGGACAGCGCAATGGTAGGGGGAGAGGGGACAGATGCTACTTCTGCCCCGCTGGTGCTACTCATGTCACCAGAGTGATTCCCTGCAAGGGGGGGGAGATCCACCAAGGAGAAATACATAAGCCTCAGTGGACGGTTTTCTCCCTCACAGCCGAGCTGTCAGACAGGGATAACAGCACATCACAGGCTCAGTTCCTCTCCCGCCCCTGGCTACAAAAACTCCCCCAGTTCGACAAAATGACACAGCGAAGACACCCCGAGGCTGACGTGCTGAGGAGCCGTGTTCTGCCTGAGTAGCATTTTTCCTGGTGAGCGTATTCTGCTCAGCAGACACATCATGCTGCCTACAGATCTGACATGTAACTAACAAAGGAAAAAAACAAGCAGCATGCAATACCGACGCATTCTCTCACCAGCCTGGAGCCCAGCTTGGCCATGGCGAGCTTGCCAAAGCTGTCTTTGGGCAACAGGACAACTCCAGGATTCCGCAGGACGATTTGCTCCTAAATACCAGTTGCACTGAACACAGCTGGCAATCGTACTTCGAATAACATTTGGCCTCCACTCGTTTCTTCTCCACTCCTTCTGAAAAAAAAACCAACCCAGCACCATGTCAGAAAGAATTAAAGACAGGGAGTTTTTTGTTCAGAGGCAGGCAACTTTTCTCTCATGAGCAGACAGACAAAGGAGCATTTTTGCCAGTGAGTCGTGTCAATCAGAGACAAGAAACTGTGGGAAGTGGATGCTGCTTAAATCCTCATTTAGAAAAGAACCAGCTCCGAGACTTTGGTGGCTTAGACCCTTTAAAGCCATTTCCAGCAGCTATCCTCCTCCTCATCACACACATCTTACTGTGCGTGATGCAAGAAGAAGCCCCTCACAAGAATAAGCCCCTTGCACACAAGAATAAGCCCCTCATCCAGAACATAAACTGTCCGTGGGTTTATCTCAAGAAATATGTTCAAGCAGACCAAACGCAGACAGACCCTTCTAGGGAGGGATTCTTCAGGGTGTCCTTTCCAGGATGACCTTTTGGTGTCCGTGAACTGCACCTCCCCACTCCCAGCAACCTGACGCAAGTCTGAAACTGTCCCAAGTGCCCCTCCAGGGAGGCAAACGGAGCAATTATTCTTTCACTGGGCCTATTTCTGTGACAAATACAGTTATGAGATGAGTTGTGTCAAGTGTCTCCATAATGGGCTGTCATCCAACCCCTCCTGCATTTAATCCCTTCTACTTCAGCTCATATTGGACCACGCTGACAAGCAGGTGCTCTACTGGGCACCAACACTTCTAAAATTCCCATTCATTCTGTGCTGCCTTTGAACCTGTGCTCCCTGGCAGCAAAGGGCCGCACACTCAGGTGGCAGCTGCAACAAAGCTGCAGCCCTCATTGCCTTAATTATATCAATCAAGCCACTCGGCTTTTATATCTCCTCCCAGTTGCCCCAGGGACACAGAAGGATATCATCTGACACAGCAGAATGAGTTTTGCTTCCACAGCTCAGCAAGAGGAGAAAGCTAGACAACGACAAGGCAGATGCTGACGTCTCTCACCATCGTGCAGGTTTCCCCTCAGTCCAGGGATGAAACCGGCTTCCCAGGCAAGTGAGTGTTTTTCCCCTTGCTGCAGGCCCGGCCATGCCCTGAAACAGAGGAAGGCTACAGAGAATTAGGTCCCGTAACAGAGCCTCCTTTTACCTTTGTGTCTTTAACGCTGAGCCTCAGAGTTCTGCTTCCACAGAGGAAAGTTCCGTTTCAGACAGGGATAACTTTT
>NW_009729499.1:0-57377 GCF_000703405.1 Apaloderma vittatum | reverse complement strand
ATTTCCTCCAGCTGCCTGGGACTAATCACTGATTACTTCCACCCTTTACAAAACTGGAAAACATGAGGGTGGTTCATTAAAGTAATTAATATTGTCTCCTTTCGGCTGAGAGACTCTGTGTGTCTCATCTGAAAGACTGATATGGATGGCAGGCATAACACCTTCTACTGGTTTTTAAGGAATTTCTTCATTATTTCTTTGAAAGAAGCACAGGCCTGTTAAATATGACATAATGGATATTACTGCTCCAGACTTTAATTTATCCATATGTGTGAGTCATTCCTTAAAGAAATATTTTTGTGAGCTGTGCTTTCCACATCTGTGGCTTGCTTTATCTTGAAGATAAAAACCCAGCAAGGTTTATGTTCTTGTCTCCATTGGCCCCAGCCGATGGCTGACTGTAGTACCACACTTTTCCATAGCTCTTGCTACGGAAATCTTGCTTTTACAAGACGATCATATTTCAGAAATCCTGTGTTCTCCTAACTTATGATTATTGTGAAAAAAGATCCTGAAATACTCAAAGACTTTAATCTGTTAGTCGAAGTATCCAAAAAGCCATTCTGATTTGTTAGGGTTTTTGATTTGTTGAAGAAGGGGCTAGTGAGGGTTTCCATATAGGAGAGGGCAGCTCCAAACAAGTTGATATGTCTAAGGAACACAGCATGAAGTCAACTCGAGGAGATAAGTTGGATTCCAGAAGAAAAATGTTGTCTTAGAGCACCAGGCTAAAGCAAATTCGCCCAGGCCCAGCACTGTAGTAACGCCACTTACAGTCTGGATTTAGGTAATTTATGGGAGCGTAGGTGAGCTTATATCGTTGGTCCTTTGGCATCCTGCTAAGCCAGTAAAATGGGAGTGCTTTTGAAGAGCTCTGTGAAGTTGTTGGTGGCTTCATTTTCATTTGTCGACCATTGTAAAACAACTTTCTTCTGGTGTAAAATTGCTTCTAGCCTTTCCTCTAACCTCTCCCCCTGAAAAGGTTCACCGCCTTGTTTGTACAGTTCTTGTACAGCTGTTTCTCAGATTTGGAAAGCTACACTCTGAAAAATGATGAATTCCACCTTGCTTACTAACTCATTATCTCAGCTAATTGGCCAGCTACCAGTCTGAAGTATCTATTAATTTTTTGAGAAATTTCAGCTTTGGAGGTATTCTTTGGAGGAAGCAGGCAACGTTTGCTCCCGAATGGTAAGAGTACTGTGCATATTCCTGCCTCGTCAAGCAAATGGGCAGAAATAAGCAGCAGCATTGTTTTTGCAAGATGGGGAAAGAAATAGCCAGTTCATAACTGAGTCTGGTGCAGCACTCCTTCGGTCCGTAAGGTTTTAGAACACAAAATACAGTAGAAATTAAAAGCCACGGTCTTTCATTGTGCTAATGATAATTATCAGTGTGACAACCGTAACTGTGCACCTGCCCTCAGCTAGATAAAATATTAATGAAATAGGATGCGATGGAAAAATCCTAATATGGTAAATTTTGTTTCCCATGAAAAGTTTGTGTATTTCCCAGAGTTATTTTCATCTCTGCTTACAGGGGTAAAGTCAGAATGGAATTAGAAAGGGAAATGCTACTTGGGAATCTCCTGTTGCCGCTCTCATTTATGTTCGTGCTGCTACTCTAATGGAACTACTGCAGTTTAGGGAATCTGTTACTTGGAAATGGACATTTTATCGTTTTCTTAAAAAGAAAGACGTCTGTTCTTCAAGAAGTGGTTGTACCGAGTTATGCTAACCCTTAACACTGGGAGGAGAGACTTCTTGGCAAGCATCCCGTTGCTGGCAATGGGACTCGCTGCTGCTACTAACTTCGAGAGAGGCTTAATTAAACCACACTTTATTTGTGAGGACACCTTACCTACTTGTATGAATACGTGTTGTATTTATATGTTGTGGTGTGTGAGATCAGATATTGCCTATAAGGACTCTTTTTGTGTACCAGCTGTCTTTAATGGATTAGGTAAACTGTTGTTTAAAATTAAGACAGTCCAAATCTGTATACAGTGCAGTAGTTTTACTTGCTTTTTACTTCAATATTGAGTGCATCACCTGTGCTTGATGCTGGTTTTAAACATCATCAGTTTTGTGCCATCTCTTTACAGTCACAGATTTTAAGGAGTAGTAGCAACAAGTAGCTATCACATTTCACTTCAGCTTTGTGATTAGAAAACACATTTATAAAACAAGTTTTAAGTTTTGTTTGCTTGCGATTTTTGATTCTGTTGTTTTGCATTTTTTAAAGCCATTTTGACCCTTACAATCTTGCATCTTTTCAGACACGCATACATTATTTATATACAGCAGCTTGCTTTTAGTTATCATTTAATTTTTTTCCCCCTTTTTAAGCTGCAGTGAAACCCTTGTCTCCCGTAGCACCGCTGAAGCTACTAAATAATTTGGAATCACATATGAATTCAGATACAGAAAAGCAGGACTGCAGTCAAAGTTGTGATAAATCTGAAGAGAAAGACTCTAATCCAAAAGTGAATGCTGCTGATAAAAGCAGGACAGAATATTTGTATGAAGATCCTGAGATGGAGAAAAACAAAGACAGTACAACTGATGAAGGTATTTCTACAGAGGCTGAGGAACAAATGTGTTACCAGCATGAAGGGAAAGTTGAAGAACTGAAGCCAAGCGCTGTGGATGGAGCAGAGGTTTCACAGTCTCCCTCTAAAGATGCTTTACGTTCAAAAATCAAACACAGGCTGGCCCAGCTCCACATATCAACAGATCTAAACTTCACGTCTGGCCTAGCTGCACAAGTTGCTGCCAGGTCTTTCACTTTTACTACAATGCAGGAAGAGACTTTTGGAGATGAGGAGGATGAGGAGGAAGAGAAGACACAGGAGAGTGAAGACTCTGTGGAGGACTGTGAGAATGAAGACAGAGGTGCTGAAAGTGAAGGAAAAGTATAAGTCTGAGCCGAACTTTGTTAAACCAACAGCAGGCAATTCGATAAAAAAAAATTAAGGTGGGGGCTTGAAGATGAAAATAGTGGATGGAAAAAAGGAGACCCAAAGGTAACACATCATGTTCCCTAAGTCTAATACACTGAATAGGACTTTTAAGTATATTGAAAATTTGCAGGTAAGAGAAGTTTCGGCTGCATCCAAGAAGTTGTCTGTTGCCTTTTTAAGATCCTAGTGGTGGGCTTTGAATTTTACCTTTGTGTTTTCTGTTTTATTTATTTATATTACAATGTATCATGGTGGGTTGTTGTTTTTTTTCTCTAAAAAGAAGGAAACACAATGTCTTGAATTACAACAGACTCAATTTTTTTGTTCTCTGATTCTGTTGTCATGGTATCAATGTTTGTTCCAACAAAAAATCCAGGACATTTCTTCTGGAAGAACCTGAACTGTTGCCTGTGATCTTCCCCCACCACTCTCGTTTCACTTCTTGTGTCTGCAGCGTGTTGGCTAAGCCACTGTAGGCGTTTGTGATTCTGTGGCTAGTGATGTGGCTCCCAACGAAAAATGTAGAATTTTAAATAAAAACTTGGAAGAGCTAGTATTTGATGCGTCCTGGGGTATGGGGCTGAAATAGTATAAAGTTAGTCTTGTTTCATATTAAGGTTTATTTAGGATTTTATGAAGGGTTAATAAATTATTTCTAGATGTTGTAATTCATGTTAGAGAAATGTGTAGTACATGTTAGGGAGGGTTATAAGCACATCAGTAGAAAATACTACAGCCAGCTAGAAAGTACTATAGCCAACTACTCTTCGACTGATAATAGATGAGAAGTAAATACCTGTTTATTAAAACAGCTATGAATTATTTGTTAACCTTTTGTAAATTGAACCTTAATATAACTGTTTCATTTGACATAATGATTGATTGTACATTTTTGTTTCTGTCCTGCAGTAATTTTCTTGAAGCAAAATTATCCAAGTGCTTAACAACATACAGTGTTTTGTTTAAATGACATACTTGCTTTTCCCTAATGTTCTTTCATTTTTCCTTAGATCACAACTATAACCTGTGTGCTTAAAAATCCATGAATGAACAAGAATTGTGTGTTTTCCAAGGTGTAGCTTGTAACTTAGTTGACACTGAAGTCTGGATGTTTGGCCTTAGGTTCTGCGGTCTGTTCTTTTCTGTTTGGTGGTGTTGGGAGGAGCAGCAAAGTGATGCTCCCCTCCCAGAGGAGCTGGTTAATGGTTTCACTGTCTCCTCTTCCCTTTGTCCTCTGACACAAAATGAAGAAAAGGTCTCATGCTGCCTCTTTGTATGGAATACTCCACTTGAATCCAGATACATTTCCAGTCACAAAACACCTCATTGGTTACTTAGGGTGTTTATTGTCTCTTGCTGATTCTATAGAATACAGGGATTTTTAGATGCAAGTGCTTCAGAGCAGCATCTTTCCTAGGATGCTGTCATAGGAGGTGGGGAAGCTAATGAAGGTCAGCGGGTTAGGGTGGAACTCCTGACCACAGGGCAGAAGACAAGTGCTTTCTTTCAACCTCCCTCTCTTCTATTAGTGATTTTGTACAAACACTTTTAAATATGTGTATTTTTTCACAGACTCTAAAGAGGTAAGTATCAACTGACAGAAAAGAGAGACTTACCTTGTTCTTTCACAAGATAATGCCTGCCTTCTCCCTCACACACAGATTTTGGGAAGCGAATGTTTTGCCATTCTTCATTAACCAGTAACACTGTGTTCTGTGCCCTTAATTTTGTGTCAGTGACTGCAAGCTGAATGGATAATGTCTTAGGGAACTTGTAAAAGTAAAAAAAAAAGATGCTTCTCATAGCGTACTCAGAAGCTAAGCCTCCTCTCAGTAGTAGAAATATTCTTCTGTAACTTGTAAAGGTTAGGCTAAGATGATGAAACACAGTTTTATTTTTTCTGTGGTAAGCATTTTTTTTAATCAAGTCTAGATCAGCTGCTTTGGATAAATTGTGTTTGAAGCATTGCCCATGCTTCTGAAAAAGAAGTGTTCCTCATCCTTGACTTGAGATCTTTGAGTTCACAAAGTGCCCAGATACTTTTTGTTCCTAGCTAATTGTTCTGACTGCCTAAATGTATGTTCCATTAATATTTTTCCATTAACTCATCCACCAGCATCTCATGATCTGATGTTATATATCCCAGAAATGATATTCCTGAATTTATCCCATGGGATCCAAAGCTTAGTTTACAATGTGTATGGCTTTGATACCAACCTGCAGAAAAGGATCAGATTTAGGATATGAATTATCACTGTCCTCACAGTTTTGGATGAAATCAGTAGTAGCCTGAGTGCTTTGCATTGCTACTAAAAAGGTTTCGGATCTCACATCTATAAAAGTTGCTAGCTCTTTATTCCTTTGCTGCAGTCCTTAGCGAAAGACCTGGAGAATCTACTTTGGTGGCTCCCTTGGGACCTGGTTTTATAACACACTGGTCTTGGTGATGAAACTGGCCTAAGAAACCCCATCCATCGTTAGCTGTTCATTTTCATGCATCAGCTGAGTCAACACAAGTTTTTGAGGCCATGTTATAAACCAGCTCATGAGTCCACTTTGGTCAAAAATCCACCTGTTTTGGGGGTTACTTCTTACTGTTCTTATTGCAGTTCATGGCATTTACCTCCAACCAGCTGTGTCAGCACACGCTGGCTGTGTTGCTGGCATGAGACTCAAGATTGCTCACATCTACATTATTGGCAGAGATGGTGTAGTGCGAAATTACAGCCTTGACATTAGACATGGCTATGACCAAAGGATGACTTTTGAAGCAAATCCTGATGCTACTTTGAATAAATAGATTTTCTACAAGCAATTTAACTGATTTCCATGGTCTTACTTAGCACAGTCTTAGAAGCTGCACATATGAACACCTGGGCTCACTTGCTTTCTCTGCCTCTCATCACATCTATATATAATAGCCAGCAGGTCATTTAGTTTGATTTATTTAATATTCTCTCTGCAGAAAAATATGGCTAACAGTGTGCAGCACACAAAGCATAGCTTCCCTTGATTTGTTAACTAGGTTGCATCTACATATAAATAGTCTGTTATAATTCAGATTTCCTCATAATTATGTAATTTGAAAAGAGTGGGTGTACATGCTGTAGATTCCTTCAAGAACCTGACATATTTCTTGGCATTCACAATTTATTGTTGCATTTAAAATAATATATGTGAACACACTCAAGCGTGCGTTAGCACTGAAGAGTTGTGTTAATACATAGAGCATGTCGAGGCCCGAGTGCTGTCCTGTGTTCTTTGGCTCATTACCCTAGAAAAGGATTTTTGTGAAAACAGAACATATACTTCTTAGAGCTTTGTAACTTCTTGAAACATGTTAATCAGGAAATCTGTGTAAATAATGGGTTATGTCGAAGGACAGCAGCAGCCAAAATTCTTTGCGAAGAGCAGAGCTAACAGTAACTGCATTTCCCCTGTTCCGTGTCCAATTGGCAGCTCTGTGAAGTTGTAAAGAAACAAGTGATTCTATGGCATTAAATAATCTCTTCTCCTCCCATCCTACCCGAAAGGCTTTCTAAAGACAGTATTTGCTTCTTAGGTTGGATTGCAATCTAGCCCTACACCCCTTATGTCACTTCAATGTTACAGCTAAGTATCTAGGTAGAGGCTTAAATGAAGGCAAAGATCTGTGGTAAGATTACTTGTCCCTTTTTTAAGTGTATGTCTTCATGACAGAAATGCAACAGTGGTGTAACAGAAGCAAATTTTGAGAATTACAGATAATTGAGCATTTCAAATGCAATCAAATGTGACTGTGTCAGCTATAAACAAGATTCACAAACGTGAAGGCTTCTGCAGTTGGTTGCAGTAATGAGACAGTTTTATTCCCAACAGGATTACTACACGTTGCTGAATCTTATGCATAGTTTTCTAAAAACAGAATGGAATCTGGTGGTGTAGCTAGTTTTGCTGAGGTTTAAAACTTTGTCCTGAGCACACCTATCCATGTGTGATCCAGCTGTTTGTTTACAGTATTGGAAATTTTACATGTATTTGAAGTGCAGAATTTGCAACTGTCTTATTCATTTTGTTGGTAGTAAGAAAAAATCTAAAGGATGGGCTATGTAGAGTTGTTGGCCCACACTTAACTTTTTAATGTTGTAGTCTGTCGTGGTTTTTTTTCCTTTAAGCAGGCAGAGTGTGAGAAAGGCACTTGGTGAGAGTGAAGGGTTGGGCTATTCTGTGATCTTGTCTGTGACAGGGACTAATAGCAGATCACAGAATCATAGAATGTCCGGGACTGGAAGGGACCTCTAGAGATCACCTAGTCCAACCCCCCTGCCAGAGCAGGATCCCCTAGGGCAGCCACACAGGAACGCATCCAGGCAGGTTTTGAAACTCTCCAGAGAAGGAGACTCCACAACCTCTCTGGGCAGCCTGTGCCAGCGCTCTGTCACCCTCACAGTAAAAAAGTTTCTCCTCATGTTGAGGTGGAACTTCCTATGTTCTAACTTAAACCCATTATTTCTTGTTCTTCTGCTGGGCACCACTGAGAAGAGATTTTCGCCTTCCTCTTGACACCCACCCCTCAGATATTTATATACGTTAATAAGATCCCCTCTCAGCCGTCTCCTTTCAAGGCTAAACAGCCCCAGCTCTCTCAGTCTCTCTTCACAGGAGAGATGTTCAAGTTCCTTAATCATCCTTGCAGCTCTCCACTGGACTCTCTCCAGTAGGTCCCTGTCTCTCTTGAATTGGGGAACCCAAAACTGGACACAGTATTCCAGGTGTGGTCTCACCAGGGCAGAGTAGAGAGGAAGGAGAACATCCCTAGACCTGCTGGACACACTTTTCTTAATGCACCCCAGGATCCATTGGCCCTCTTGGCCACAAGGGCACATTGCTGTCCCATGGACAACTCACTGCCCACTAGGACTCCAAGGTCTTTCTCCACGGGGCTGCTTTCCAGCAGGGCAACCCCTAATCTGTACTGGTGCCTGGTGTTATTCCTCCCCAGATGCAGGACTCTGAGGGATGCTGAGGGAAGGGTATGAGAAAAGGGAGATCCATATAGTGATGTTTCCCTGGGCTACTCCCCAACAATTTGTGTCTCAGGGACTTCTGAGTGGTGGTGGCTGTCAGCTTAGCAGGAATTCACTGCCATAAATTCTTCAGTGTTATGTTTGGTCAGTTGTTACTAGTCCCAATGCCAGCATGCACTCATCTTTATTACAGTCTTCTACAAACAAGAAGATTTGTTAATAATGGTTTTTTTTATTTTCTTTTATAAACTGAGCAAGCCCGCTTCTCTCAGTCGTTCTAGTCTTTTCCACTTCTTGGTTGCTTTCCTTAGAAACCTGTTCAGTTTTTGAAGTATAATGACCAAAGTGTGGTGCAGTACTCTGGACGTAACCTCAGCAATGCTGAATATGGAGGAATAATCATCTCCCATAAAACACTGAACCATTCAAATATATTCGAGTCCACAGAGGAAAAAAATCTTTTCAGATCTTTTACCCCTAGCTGTTAGGATGACAAATGAAAATATTTGGTCTAACGGAGGGTAAATATTTATTCAGTGTCAGCAGGATTTGGCTGGACAATGTTTTCCTTTGCTAGCAAAACAAAAAGCTGTTAAATCAAAATGATCTTCCAACAGCTGCCACCTGGTCTAACACAAACTAAAGATGCCAAACAACACTTGTTTAAATTTCAGCTTGACTTTTCAGAGCTATTCTGGTCTCTGATGAACAAGCACTTATCACAAAATATCGCAGAAGAAACTTTGCAGTGGATACACACAGATACCAAACTGAAGGCTTCCGTGGCTGATTTTTGAAACGCTTAGAGGTCTGCTTTATTCATAGTTTCATGATATTTAATTCGCCCACATATATGTTCATATTTTACCACCTTGAATGCCAAGAAATACACTATATTTGATGTGGAAATTCATGCAGGAATCAGATCAGTGGTAATGGTACTGTAACTGTGATAGTAAAACATGGTTACAGGTAGGGGTGAAATCTACCTGCCATGGACTTTGCTTTGTACACAGATACAGCAATATAGTTTGAGCTGCAGATCACTATGTAACTGTTCTAGATATTCTGCCTAACCTTTCACAGTGCTGTCTCTGAAGTTATTCGCAGGTTTGTCAGAATAAAAGCTTGACTCAAACAGCTAGAATGCTCTGCTAACCCACATTACACTTGCCAAATAGGTAAGGATTCTGAAGAAGTGACTATAATTTAGAAGATGAGGAAAAGGAGTTTGTTTCTGTTACAAAGTGGCTTATTTTAAAAGGGTTCAATACTGTCATGTGATCAGGATATTAACCTTCATACCTTCTCAGCTTTAAATCTTAAAGGCCTCACGGACAGTCTGACAGTCTACTTTTGGGGACGCAGCTTAAACCAATCCAGGGCAAGGCTGCCACAGCCCTCCCATGGCCCTGCAATCTCAGTCCCTCCTGTAGGCTGGCTTTTGTAACCGCAGCATGATTTAGGATATGAATCTATCCGAAAATGCACCACTGCTCTAACTGTAAGGTGGCTCCCTCAGCTAATTCATTGTGTGGTTGGAAGAGCATCTTTCTAGTAGCATCTCAGGGGAGCAGGAGGGAATACATGGCTGGGTGAAGAGGAGGAATGCCAGAGCTCAAATTTAAATCAGTTTGAATCAGTGTTTACATGCTGTGAGTTACATCATTAGTGTCTGTACTGAAGTGGGACAAACTCGACTCCCTATGTTGCTTCCTTCATCTCTGTATTATCTGTTGATTGGAGATGATGCCACTCATTATTTTCCTCACTCATTTTGACTCCGTTTTTATTGTTCTTCAGGCCTAGCCTGCCAAGACCTGTTGTGTCTTATTCCACAGGGTCTCTAAGAACTGTTTATTATACTGCTAGTAAAACTGAAATTACCAGGCTTGTTTTTTAATGCTTACTGTCTTCACCCTTCTGGTTCCTCTGACCTGTGGGGCTCTGCCTTTACCATCACTCTTAATAGGTTCAGATTTTAAAATAAGACACAAATTCTTTTTGTGTGTTTGTAACACAGCTTGATTCTTCTGTATCTTCCCCATTGGAATGATTAGATCTAGAAATGTACACTGACTTTCCCACTTGACTGAAACAGAAAGCGGACACCAGAATGGGGAGTACTACAGTAAAACCAGAAATAATAATGTATAGCAGCTCAGAACTTTATATCACACTTTTGGTGTATATTGGCTTTTATAAGTAATTCTGGCTTACTGAAAAACACCAGTTCTGTTTTAGAAATAACTGCAACTCTATTACAAGGTCCAAAAATAAGTGCCATTAGTTGGCTTGACTTGCACTCAAATCTTATTATTTAAAGACTGCTTCCTAACCTTATCCAGCTGCGTGGATAAGAATTGAAAATAACCTCAAATTTCCATATAGAGTGACCAATGCTTTCTGTTACTTTGAAGTATTAAAAGGAGGTCCGTTCCTAAATAAACAAAAAGAGAAAAGTCAGTACTTTGTATCTCCAGTAGTCTTTACTAACAGAGAATCATGCATTTGATCTCAACAGAAGCGCCATAAATGAGGGGTGTTTATAATATTTGATACCTGTGTTTCTAAAAAAGAAAATAATAACAATAATAGGCTTTAAATATATTATGGGATAAAAGACAGAAATCTATTAATTGTCCTCTAGATCTTTCATCCAAAGCCACAGCTGGTCAAATTTAAACAAGTTGATTCTGTCTATTCCTGCACTGCTCGGTATGACGACATTGTATTCAAATTTTTAATGTCCTAACGTGAGTGTTCACAGGCAGCCTGTGTGCACCTGTGTGCTCGAGATCTGCCAGGCTTGTAGAGCTCATGGAACAGTGCTGAGCGAAACCTATTCAGGAGCAAGATGCTTCACAGGTGTTTGGGGTTTATTGTCACACAAACCAACTGTGGAGGTGAGGTTTTTTTGTTTGTTTCTCACTTAGGTTACTATCCTGTAACACACCAGGCAATGTATCTCCAACAGAAGCTTAGAACTTTGTGGCCGCACTGCAAAAGATGGGGCCTGGGCATACAGAGGCTGAAGAAGCTCTTCTGGTTGGACGCCTTCTGGGAAGGGTTGTACTGAGGTGATTGACTATGGGGGTGCTGAGCTCGGCTTGATGACTCTGCAGGTGTCTTTCAAAGGCCCAGTTTTTCGAGGTCTGTTCTTTCCTCCAGTGGTCTCTCTGTTCCCTCCTAGCAGTCTTCAGCTCTTCCCAGCATTCTGCTGCCAGCTCTTTAGGAACTTGGCCACTTTTTCCCTTCATTTCTGAACCCATTGTCTAAATTTTATGAAATGGCAGGTTAGAGAGAGTCCACACCAAGGTGCCTTTGTGCATTCCCAGTCATGAACTTGTAAACAGAAGGAGTCTTGGGGCTGGTAATTTGTCTATCCTGACTTTCCATCCAGGGAGCTTTGACCTACATTTCAACCTCCTATTCCTTCCTGGATTTCAGAATGTTCAAGAATGTTCACTTCCAGAAATCTCCCTCCTTAACTGGTCGCAAGATGGTAATGTCTTCTCAGCAAGACTGATCCTTGAACACATGTTCTTCATTACATGAGCTTTACTCATTCTTTTGAACAGGAAGGTGGCACAGTTATGCCTGAGTCTGCGGCCCTTTAACCAAGCTTGCATCTTCCTGCAGTAAGGGCTGAAAACCTACTCTCCAGCTGCTATGCCAATATGCTTTGGCTCCACAGCTGCTTAGCCTTGAGCTCTGGAAGCTCTGGGATCTAGCAGTTGGGCTAAAACTTTTCCCACTGTCAAAGAGCATGTGTTTTCAGAACACAATTACTGCTAAATCTCCCCTGAATCAAACCGGTTTAAATTTTTATTGAGCAGAATGAATAGATTATTTCTTAAGTTGAGGGGTTTGTGCAAGTTTTACATAGATGTATATACACACACGTCATATTATACGTGTGCATTGCCAGGTATCACATTGAAAGGCTTGTCCAGTGAAGAGGCTGTATTTTTCTCATATCAAACTTTACAGTTACTTACTCAGAAGGTAAACAAAAACTTAATTCTTGCTACCTAATGGCAAAAGACCTGAATTCTGTTCTGCCAGACCAGCTGTGTGGAGGTATTTAAAAATGCATGCTGATTTTACACACTTAGAAAAGCTATTTAATCTTGTTTTCTCTTACCAAGGCTTTGCACCCGAGCTGCTGTGAGTGCCTGTATGCCCATCTGCCTTTTCTTAAGCTTGTAAACAAATACACATTCTTCAACACTTCCTCCCGGCTAAGTATTAGCATTTCCCAAAACAGGGCCTAAGGGCAACACAGATTGCTGAGGAAAATAAAAGAATCTTGATAAGCTGCTGTTTAATTGGTTAGTAAATGAGAGCTACAATACAAGAGGAAATGTTTAAAAGAACAAACTGCAGCCAGAGACTTCTGGCAGGACTACAGAGGGAAATCACATGCGATACACTGAAGTTTGCAGACATTGGGAAGGATCCACAGTTCCTCATCAAGTGTGGAGACAGGAAGTGTTCACCAGGCTATTTTAGCTACATTTTGTTTCCCCAGGAAGACTCAGCCCTGCTGTGCCGGTGTATCGAGCTGTATGTAAATCAACCTCCATATCTCTTCCCTCAACCCCTGTACGAGGTCAGTCTTTCCTTCGTCTCTTTCCTTCAGCTGCACCGAAAGCTTCTGGTTTGGCTCCACAGGAGCCTCTTGTGCACCTGCCCTGCCAGTTGCTGACGCTGCTCTAAACACAGCTGGTCCCATCGTCCTCAGGTAGGCTCAGGCCCGCAGGTCATTACAGCAGGTATGAAGCCTGGCGGCTGGCTGGCTGTGTTACGACTCCAAAAACTAAAGTTCTGTGTTGGATATAGGCGGGCAGGAAGACATTCCTGGATTCTGCCCTTTGTGATACGACTTCTTGCCTGGGATATTTTTCCAAGCCCTTTTGTTTAACTTTTTCTTTCTTTCCTGCTTTACCTCCTTCCTTTTTCGCATGGGTACAAATCAGGACCTAAAGTCTTTTCTAGGTCTCTGATGATGTGAATCACCAGGAATTTTTTTTAAGGCCTTTTTTTTAAAAAAAACTTTTCAGCTGGGTTTCCCCAGTTTCAGAAATAGTTTCTCAATTGTAATGCTAATCACTTTCACAGTCTTTTTGGTTGCTCTTATTTCTTCAGCACCTGTAGGAAAACTCTGCCTCACTCTGTATCGCATTTTCTCTTTATCCTGTATCCCTGACAGCTGCCTAGGTGGTGTGGATGTGGCTTATCGGGATGAATAAGCAATTACCAACTGGTAATGATTGAGTGGAATACGGAATGCTTTTATGGGGATGCATAAATGCGGTGTCAGCACTTTGATCTTTTATACAGAAGTTTATTTATAATTTCTCTTTCATCCTGAAGATGAAATTAATTTTAAGCAGTCCTGGCAATAGTTATTTTCTGCAGTATATTTTGTTGGCTCCTTAGTACGAGCGCTTTAATAATGAACACTGGTTACTTTTGTCCAAATAAATGTTGACTGCACAAAGAATGTTCTTCTGCGTGTCATACGCTTCCAGTTGCACCTTCGAGACCTGCGTGCTGTGCAACCATGTGGCAACTCTTAGCAAAAAATGCCTTTTGTTATCACATACAGGGCTAGCTCGTTGGGGCTTGAGGAAGAGAACAGTGTGTGACCTGAGAAGACTGGTAGGAGGTAGGTCTTGAACCCAGGAACCGGGCTTTGGTGCTCTGCACGAGGTCTTCTACTTGCCTACCTGTATGACTCCTAAGAAACAGACTTTCTCTGTACGCTTCGAAAGTGTCAAAGTAATGCAAACAGTACAGTATGGGCTGGCTCCTTTTATCTGAAGCTTTGTGATTCCCTCATAATACTTAGACTTTATTATCAGAACAAAGGCTGTCTTTTGCTGATGCTAGGAGCTGTGGCTGATGCACACCTCTTCCTGTAAACTTTCCCTGCATTGATTTTAGGGTTAGCAGCTGTTGACTGCTCCTCTCACTTAGGTATGACTCACTCTCACCTAATTCATGTCCCCGGGAAGGAAAGCTTAGAGATGGCTGGGGAAGAAGGGAAGGGATCTGATCTTGAAAGGCAAAGGGAAGCTTGGTGAGACCGGAGTATTTATTCTTATGCGTTGAATCTTGTTGCCTAATCGGTGCATGGTTTGTTCTGCAGTACAAAAGGTCTTGCTTATTCTTTGCCGTTTCCAGGTTTGTTTGTCTGATTTCGCATGGAATACTGAACAGATCCAATTGCTGCTGTTAGAAGGAGAAGCCTGTCTACCAAGAGGGGTCCGTAATGTTTTCCTTTACTTGGAGACTTTTTGAATGCTAAATTGCCTGTGTGTATTCTTCATAATGTACCATATGCAAATATTCTTTGGGAATTGATACTACCACTTCAATATTTTATATGTAAGAACTGTACGTTTCCTATACTGCCAAGAATGTACATATATATCTATGAAGACTTAAGATTGTATCTTTTTGAGCAAGCCTTTTTCTTCAACCATCTGAAACTTTCTTCCCGTTTCTCAAGTTCTCTGCTAATTTATTAGACACTTGTGTTATATTGTGTACTTTTTTGTATCAACTGTATTACTGTATTTCTCCTTTCTCTCATTAAAACCTATTCTTATCATCCTTCTACTGTGCTGCTTCATATCGGAAATGCTCACACCATATCAGGTAACCTGGTTTAGTGTAGTGGGCCTGGCTGAGGTGGAGCCAGACCAGTCCTGAAAAGCCAGTCCTTCAGACTTTGGTTATATTGTTCCACTGATCCCAGCATGTAATCACTTCTACCATATTAAACTTCTCTAGGGTTATTTTGCAACATACTCCATACTTTTATAAGGTAGTGAAGAAGAAGTCTAGAATGGGATACCCATGGTATACACAAATGGACAAGACACAAAAAATGTACTGAGAGATGAAGTCCAGATGTCTCATGTTTTTTTTTCCTGCTGATGTATACTAAGAAACCTGTGGTCTTCCTGAGTGAAGCAAGTTTGCAGAGATGTTTGGAAGAGGAATCTAAGGGCACTTGTTCTAGAAATATGACCTTCAACTTAAATCAGTCAGTTCTTTCTCTTGTCTCCATGCTTAATTCATCTTCCAGGCAGATAGAGCAGGGTAAATTTAGATTAGATATCAGGAAGAAGTTCTTTACTATGAGAGTGGTGAAATACTGGAACAGGTTGCCCAGAGAGGTGGGGAAGGCCCCATCCCTGGAGACATTCAGTGTCAGGCTTGATGAAGCTCTGAGCAACCTCATCTAGTTAAAGATGTCCCTGCTCACTGCTGGGGGATTGGACTAGATGACCTTTAAAGGTCCCTTCCAACCCATTGCATTCTATGATTCTATGAAGAAGAAAATATTAATGCAGGGTAGGACCTGTTTGCTTACTTCCATTAGAGAAATGTCTGGTTTATGAACAAGAAAATGCTGTCTCCCACTAAATCTCTCCATTAACAGTCAGAGAAATTATAGTGCTGCTTTTACCCTGCCAGTGAAGAGCAAGATTTCCAATGTTTCACTCATGCTAATCCCTTTTTAGCAGTGCAGGATCTTCCTTGACCTACATCTATACTCTCAGTACCACGACATAGTGTGCAGGAGGAAAGAGTTCAAAGGTCCATTACCTCGGACCCAAGATATTGAAATAAAGAAAGTGAACAGAGCATGCACATGCACCTACGTATTAAGTATCTGGCAGTTTTTGAGGTTGGGAGATCAGCTGGCAAGAGGCAAAACACTAGGAGCATCTGCTCTTGGAGAACCTGCTGTTTCATTTTTAATTAGACACTTGCTTAAGAATGAAATTAATCACAACTTTAGCATCACTTACATAATCATAATAGTGTATATGGAAATGGCTATGTCACCTAGCCTTGATTTCCTCGGAGAGTCCTCATTGCCCTCTCCTTCATTAAGACTTGTTTTGTGCCACCGGTTGCACCTGCTCATGTGCTCACAGCCTGTGCATGAAAGACCACGGCGGGATGTGCCAGTGGTAGCATTTAAGGATTTCTTGTCATGGTGCTGTGGTAGCAAGGAGCAGAAACACACGTGTAGAATAACCATGCTGGCTCTAAGTATAACCATGCTGGTTATACTTAGATTTAGGTTAGGCAAACGCCCGTCTGTGTCACTGCATACATTTGCTTCTAAAGTTGCTTTTAGGGATGATGCCACAGTGGGAAATACTTAGGAAAATTCTAGTGCAGAGAAGAACTGGGACAGGAATTCTGCAGGCCAGTGCAGCCTTTCCACTCAGAGAAGCATTTGCAAAAACACCCAACCTAAAGCTAATCTGTCCTGACTGCAATCAAGAAAGGTTGCCACTGACTTGGTGGGAAAGCATGGTAGGCCAGTAATTAACTTGTTTGAAAATGCTACTGTTAATTACCTGTCATATTTAATCCTTGACGTCCCTGCTGCTCCAGCAATTGTTTTGTGTGCATATGTGAAGTGACAAGCTTCCTTCAGAGAATGGACTACAACTGTAGCGTGTTGTTTTCTGCAGTTGTTCAGTGTAAGTTAAATGCAATTTGTTAAGCTTAACAGCTTAAGAAATTCAAGAAAGGAACAAACCTTTGGTGACTGTCAAAGCTAGCTAAGAGCAGCTCAGGAGACCACACACTTAATTTTAGGCTGTGTTCTTTGCTGTCACTGCTGTCAACTGCTTCTCAGCTATTAACAGTAGTTTAACTGATCATCACACCCTGCAAAGATGTACTGGTTAAATCAGCAGTGGAATGCAGTGGCCTTTGCATTCATACCAGGCACTCTGAAGTTCTGGTTTGATTACTGGTGTGCAGCACCACTAAATTAAAAATATGCTTCCCAAAAGCTATGTAATAAATACAAAAGTTGAAATTATTTCCCCTTTCTGCCTGTCTTTGTTTCTGCTTTGGAAGATTCTACAAGAGAGCTAACTGTTGCAGTAGATGCTTTAGCTCCTGGGAATGCTCCCTCCGTGAGCTGTACGCTTGGTATGCAGCTGTGAAGTACGTGACCATCTGCTGGTATTTCTCCAGGTTATGCTTCTGAATTTTCCCTGCAACTATTAATTAAATGAAGAATCTAGTTGCCAAAAGACACCTGACTAAAGTAATTGGTCCTTTAATTGCAATTAAATTTTTACAGATAGTGCCAGAAAGTAAATATAACAGCCCAACAAGGCAATCTTAGTCAAACATGCACAAAATAAATGGGGGATGAGCCCAGCATGGTCACCTCTGTTTTCTTATTTCCTACTTGCCAGTAAATGCCAGTTAAGATTCTGTAGCTCAGCACTTAGGGCTAGACAGTCCTAAATGTTGAATGGGACAGGAAGGAATGTCTAAGATGGAGAACTTGTCAACACACCAAAAAGGTGCAAATGCTTTAATATTGAGACTGCTGTGCTTGCTGCTCTGAGTCACAGTGCTTCAAATTTAAGAAACTGAACAAAGAAGCCAAAGGTCTCAGAATTAAGTGATTAAAACCCATGATGATGGAAAGTGAAATACCTGAACTTGAAATCCCTTGGAAGACAGTAACCCATGCGATAATCACTCCTTGTCTTAGCTAGTTGTTTTTGAAGGTCTTTAGTTGACTTGCTGTACCCATTGAAAATATAGTTGGCAAAGAGTAGCTTTCCTTGAATGTACATCTGCCAAAGAAGAGAACAAAAGAAATGCAAAACTCGCAAAAGCAACCTCCTATTCTAAATGCAGATGATAGGTTGAGAAACAAAGGCGGCTCTCAGGTAGCCCGACTTACCACTTTATTGTGGCTTACAGCTTTCACTTCTCATGACTTGGTTATATAAAATGTTTTATTTCATTTAGGAAATTAAAAAACAAACCTTATATTTTTCTAGTCCCTCCAAAATTTCAAAACACAGCATATCGAAGTGTATAAAACAACATTTTGCATACTGCTTCATGGACTACCAAAACCCACCACCATCCATCCCAGTAATATTTCAGTTTAGATATGGCATAACATGATATATTTGAAGACAGACACATATGTTAAACATAGGAAAAAACAGCTGTGTTTTTTTTTTCTTTTGCATTTGTTAATTAATCTTTTTGTTGTTTTGGTTTGGTTTGTTTTTAACTAGAGAGGTGTAGAAGTATGATATCCTACCTCTGAAGGTAGGATATCATAAGCAGCAGTGAACTTTTCTGTTTAAATACTGTATCTCATTGAAAATGGTAAAGAAAAGTGACCAAGGTCATCTGACAAGTGACTGTAAACCTACAGGAATTAACTAGGCCTGATGTTCAAAGCCATAAGGATTCAAAATGTGGGCAACTTTAGCAATTTCTCTCCCTGGAAAAGTAAACCAGGAGACTAAAGCTAATTTAGAACTGTTGAGAAAGATCCAGAAACATTTTTCAAATTCTGCAGTTTTGACTTGCTTTTGATTCTGAAGTATATTTGATGATGTCTCGACATTTGCATATTTCCTGAAGCTGGCATCTGTAGATCATGACATCCTCAACAGATGAGTTAAAAGCCAAATTCTGGTTTGAGCTAGAACTTAGAATTCTTAAACAAGCCAGATTAATGAGGCATTTTGTAGCAATACCTCAACAACCAAAAGAAGGGGGTCTTCTGGATTTTCTGTTGGTTTTGGATCAGTTTGTTTGGTTCAGCCTTTTCGGTTGAATGTCCTCAGGCTCAAAATTGCCAGAGCAAGTTCAAGGAAAGAGAAATACTCTTTCAACACGTTGTGAAGACTGTTACACACAGATATAACATGCGGATGATCTCAGAATCAGGGCTTGAAGAAAAGCCTGTTGAAATATTACATATTTGAAGAATGAAGGCGAGAGCATCATCCTTTTCTCAGTCAGGAAAGAAACAGTGACATAGTTAGGCCAGATTTTCACTGATGTGAAGGCCCATGTCATTGTTCTGGCAGTGTAAAGGAGCCTTTGTTTAAGTGAAAATTGGCTTCATTGAATTTAAAACTATAAGAATCATTTAAGCTGATGTACTAGCCAAAGCAGCTTGTGTTGTGGGTTGTTCACAGTGTTGCACAACTGGAAACATCTGGCTTACTTCATGGAACCTCTCAGCATGCAGGACTCCAAGTCAAGACTTTTTGAGTACTTTAGAGTAATGCATATTCAAGTAACAATGGACTTATTCACCAGAAAGGAATGCAGAGGGCCACTGAATTGTCTGTGTCTTATGCTCACACCAATATGTATTCATCTGTAATATAACCAGTAATGAACATGATGTAGAACGCTGCTTTTACTCATGGGTAATTGAGAGGGGAAAAAGAAGAATTTACATCATGCATTTTTCAGCTTTACAGGCAAAAGTTATGAGAGCCCCGTTTTACTCAACTTTGAAACATTTTTATTTCAGTCAAGTAGTTTTATTTCAGTCAAGTAGCTTGTCTTGTTCACAATGAAGAGCTCTGTTTACCTGAGCATGAGAGGAGCACTCACGGCAACGTGGATTTGGAAGCGATGAACAGTTTAATACACGTTACACTGGGACCCAGGTGCTCGTTTCTCTGCTCCCTTGCTTAAATGCAACGTTGTGAGCAGTGTCAGGAATCCTGTGAGCTCTCCTTGGGGTGCGATTTTGTGCGTACGTCAGCAGGTGGAAATGACAGCAACATTTGGCCTCAGCTACTGATTCTCTGGCAATATGCACCCCTTTGTGTGTTATCCCCTGGAGATGAACTTTTATTCATTTGTTCTGAGTTTCCTGACTCTCTCTTGATTTTTCTATTCTCATTTCAATTTTCTCCTCATACTTCACTTGTGTATCATATATGTGTCTTTACTTCTTTTTTCTTTTTTCATTATCAGTGCCTCATCTTGCTTCCCTTCACTGGTCTAACCTCCCCTTCCCTACTGAATTACACAAATCATTCTGATCTGGTGTCCAGTCTCTTCTGTACCTCCGTTATCACTCTCCCTCAGTTCTGCATGTTCTTTCCGTGCATGTGGTGGGAGCCCAGAGAACAGGAGAAGAAGCCTCCAGCCCCCTCCAGCCCAGCTCACCGCCTCTGCTCCGTATGGCAGGGATTTGTGTTTTGGTTTGATCACCGCTCCCTGGTCTGTTCTAGCCTTCGGGTTCCCCTCACAGTTAATGTGAATTAGCTGCCTCTTGCTGCTGCAAGCCCTAACCCGCTGTGCTGTCCAATTTAAGCGCCTTTTACTGGCACATGGATGAGGAAGCAACACAAGGCACTCCTCATGCTGGCTTTGTTTAACCCTGCCATTTTCCTATCTGCCAAAATGTGATGGGGTGCATACCAGTTTTGTTATTTCAGTTAGAGCTCTGACTCTGTTTCCTTGTGGCTCATGTTGAAAACTACAAGAAGCAGGATTGCCTACAGAGTGCTTTGAAAATAGCACTGATGCTCTCTGATACACAGGTGTTCTGTAACTGTATAAAACGAAGAGGCTGATGGAGGGAGTAGGTGAATATATTCCAAAGATTTGGAATTTTGTGTCCAGTTCTGGGCCCCTCAGCTCAAGAGACAGGGAACTGCTGGAGAGAGTCCAGGGCAGAGCCACAAAGATGATGAAGGGAGTGGAACATCTCCCTTATGAGGAAAGGCTGAAGGAGCTGGGTCTCTTTAGTTTGGAGAAGAGAAGGCTGAGGGGTGACCTCATTAATGTTTATAAATATATCAAGGGGGAGTATCAGGAGGACGGAGCCAGGCTTTTCTCAGTGATGTCCAGTGATAGGACGAGGGGCAATGGGTACAAGCTGGAACATAGGAGGTTCCACAAAAATATTAGGAAAAACTTTTTCCCTGTGAGGGTGACAGAGCACTGGAACAGGCTGCCCAGAGAGGTTGTGGAGTCTCCTTCTCTGGAGACATTCAAAACCCACCTGGACGTGTTCCTGTGTGAACTACTGCAGGTGATCCTGCTCTGGCAGGGGGGCTGGACTAGATGATCTTTTGAGGTCTCTTCCAACCCCTGACATTCTGTGATTCTGTGAAGATGATCTGTTGCATGAATACACAATGCATTGAAACTTTTCTAAATGAATATAAATGAGAAGGCTGCCTCTGGCAAACCCCGCTGCTATCAGAGGAATAAAGCCCTTTCCAATACAAATCACCTGGTTGATTCTGTGATGTTAGGACATGAGGGGATTTCATTATTCCTTCCAAGCATGCTTGAAGCTTTGCTTTTTTTGCATAACGGGTAAATGTTACCATTCAAAGTTTTCCAGTGTTTTTCAAATTCCGGTCACTCTCACTATGGCCATCTGTAGCACAACTTTCACAGGCTGGCTTTTTATGGCACGAATAAGAATTTTATCTTCTTTAGGTTACTTTTCTGGCCTGGTTCACTCCTAAAACACCAGGAATTTATAGAATCAGGAGGTTCATTAGAAAGCAGCTCTGAAGGTCAACTATTTGCAGTTGGTATAAACTGGCATAGCAAAGCATTTTTACCCCTGCTGGGGTAAATTTAATCCTAAGTATTTTAAAACCCAAGTCTTTAATGAAAGCCAAGAAATAAAAGTTGTATGGTGGCATTTTGGAGTGAGGGGAGGTTCTTTCTCCTCTCAGAGCTAAACATAGTTTTGGCAGATAGCCTCAGATTGAAATTCTTGAGGGAGTCATAACAAGCAAGTCAGGGCAAAGAGGAATGTTTTTTTCTCCCTGACTAATTCTTCCACATAAAAAGGTGAAGGGTCATAGTTAAACTTTAATACTAAGGCAATTCTGAACTTCAGAGCAGTAATATGTCAGAACATTAAAAAAAAAGTCAAAATAAAAATGTTTTATTATTGGCAACAGTAGGTTGGTTTTATAAGCATATATATCTCTGTCCTGATTCCTTTTAACCTTTGGGAGAAGGGGAACTTTTAGATATTAAACACAGACATTAAGCAATCCACAGTAGGGGTTTTGAGAGTTCAGCCCATACTTTTCTCCTTATGTGCCCTTCTGCATCTTTCCAGCTGACTGGAAGGAATAAAATGGGTCTGTCTTCAAGTTATCACAAGTTCTTAGCCTGGCTTTTCTGATTGAGGCGGTCATTCTCGAGGTTAATTTCCTTCTTCCTTCTGTCTAGGAACATTTCATACAGATTGCAAACTTCACATGTTCATACTACAGAAAAAATTCTGCTGATTCAAACTGCCCCTTAGAGAAGCAACTTGATAAATTGATGCCTGTATGTGCACGTCCGCCAAGATGTTCAAGTAAAAAACATTTAATTATGCTAATATTCATTTAAATTTAATGACCAGAGTTGAAATACATTTAATGAAAGCTTTGTTATCTGTTTGGGTTTTGTAGAACCACCTTTCTTGGGTGGATAACGTATAAACAAGATGGTTGAGCTGTTCTTCTCATGTTATAGATTATCTGTGGTGATGATGACATACAACTTCATTGTACGGTATGCAAATAGGAATCTAACCTGTGAAATACAAAGTGTAACTTGTAAACTCTGCAGTGCTGGAGTGGCCAAAGGCATATCAACCAGCAAGAATCTGCAGGAAAGCAAGAAAAATGACCAAAGCTCCAGAAAATATGACCTACAAAGAAAGGTTGCTCAACCTGTACTTGTTTAGTGCACAGACAGGAAGACTGAGTGTGGGAGTATAGTTATGTGAGACAGAAGGAAAATAAAAGGTATGACCTGCTACAGAAAGAAAGAGAAAAGTCCATGTGTATGATAACCAGAGCAAGAAATAACGGACTAATTGCAGGAGGAAAAAATAAATAGGAAAAGCTGTCAAGCAGCATGAGTATAAAGCACTCAGATATACTTGTGTGAGGATATTATGGCTTCTCTGTCACCAAGTCTCCATGAACAGGTTAAGCAGCAGGAGTGGAATTCACCTCACCTATGGCTGAATCCCACGGGAGACAAACAGGCATTTCCAGTGCATGATTCATTTGACCCATTTCCATCATACGTTGGAAGAAGACTGTGGAAGTGCCTGTTTTTCTTCAAAAGGCTGTGAAAGACTCTCAAAAACCAATTTAGGTTTAAAGGTCTGGTTTGTAGATGTGTAAAGCTCTGTAAAGGACTGTACCATCTCCTGTGTCAGTCATGGCACTGATGTAGTTGATTTTGCACTGGAGAAAAAGGCAAGGCGAGATGACTGCCTGAGGTCGCTTCTAGACTATGAAGAAGTGTTCTTGCAGAAGGTCTGTCTAGCTAAAGTACTAACTGAAAACAAAAGCTGCCTGTTCAGAACAATGACAGTAACAGAAATTTATTACTGTTTGATGGCTGCTTGGCTGAGTAATTTGGAATGAGATAATGAATAATTCAATTGTTAGTAAGCAAACAAGTACATCACAGTGAGCAAACTAGCATTTTTAAAGAAGTCAAGAGTAGAAGAAACATAGAGACTGATTATCCTGTAAATTCCTGAGTATGGCCTCTCACAAATAGCTTTTGTGAAACAAAAATACGTACAAACAGTTGCTGGGTGTATGGTCAGGTTCTGCGTGTAAACAGAGGATTCCACAACCTGGGCTCATTTCACAAGCATTATTTTTCTGGAGGAAAATTACTAAAAACATTGCCATCTTGATTATCTGCAGCAGAAAATGGCAGAAACTATTTTGAACTATATTAACGGAAGATTCAGATTCAGCTCCTGAATCCAGAGAAGTCCAAACTCCTTGAATGGCCTGATACAGCACAAATTCCTTCCATGCTGTTGATAAGCTGCAGAATCAGCTCAAAATATTCAGCCAGTATCGTAATGAGTGCACTTAAGAAGCTGGCAATGCTTGAGGATGCTGCAAGGCAAATGCAATTAGAGAATGCAGCCTTCCTTTATAAACTTTTGGCTCTTAAGATCAGCTGGAAATAGATGAATTGGTGTGATTTTGCCCTGCCTTTTTCAGGGCAGTACCCAGTTTTTCAGAGGAGAAAAATAACAACAACTTCATCTGTGAAGTTTCTCATACTGGGAGTTTAGCTTGACTTGTACAACTTGACTTGTGCTGCCTCGGTATTTTCAACCTTTAGTAGCCTGGGAATGGCAATAAAAAAGTCTCTGCTGGATTTCATGAAATCTGTTGCATTTCCCATCTCACACTTGCATACGAGAATGCTGGGTGGTGATGGGGAAGTTTGAGATAGGTTAAGGTTTCATCCGACCTTTTCTGGACATTTTGTTCATATTCACATCTTGGGGGAAGAAACACAGATTCTCCTGCTCTTCTCCCTAGGTCTTGCATCTATGCTTGGATGGCTGATTTCTCCCCAGATGTCTGTTGACAGATGTGTAAAAATTTCACCACTGTTGGCAAATGCAGCAGGTGTTACTGAGGGCAAGCTTTCTCCCCCTCCTGTTTTGTTTCCTTTCTATTTTTCCTCTTCTAGCTTCCTCACACATTTGAGAGACTTCTGTATGTGTTTCACACTTGGCAGAAGGTTACCAATGACACAAACCAGCCATGCTGCTGCTTGCTGGAGAGGCCAGTTACCCTTGTTGTTTGGGATAAACAGAGAATCTGGACTAATGGACCGAAATCCAAATCTGCTGCCTGCCATTTGTGACTACATGGCCACATTGCAAGTGAAACCTAAGTGAATGTAAGTAACTTTCACAGCTCATGTTGCAATCTTCAAGTGCAGGAACACATCTCCAGACCCACGGATCTGGTTTTGACCTTCAAGTTGCCTTCTCCTCTCCATTTCATCATGGTGTCAGTCTGACATGCTCCAGAAATTGGAAGATGCAGCCATCTAAGAATTGTGCTGCTAGGGCTCAGATAGTTACATCCAGGGATAAATCTAGAAATGTAATCCTTTGATGCCAGTTTCCCTCAGCTAATCGTCACGATATTTAATCAGCATTCCATGTAGTACAGCACTAATGGATGAAAACAAGTAAATTAATTCTTAAACTGTAACAGCAGTGTGTCTTTGTGTGTGTGTATGTATATAAGCACACCATACTTTGTCGTTAGGTTCATATGGTTGTTGTCCTAGCAATTTCTTAGCAAATAATATAGGATCATAAATTTCTAAACGACACAGAAAAGGCATCTGCTTTGAGAAAAAAGAGGAATGAAAATCCTATGGAAAAGAAAGCAGCATGAATGTTTGGTGTTTGGTGGTTGTTTTCTGTAAGTCTGCACAAACAATGCTTTTGAAGACCCACATCTTGGAAAAAAAAAAAAAAACCAACCCCCAAACCCTCAAAACTTCAGTTCCCTTCTGCCTCCTGCCCCACAAACACACGAGTCCCTAACATTTTGAAGGCACAGGAATTAAGCCCTGGCTGAAGATCTTTAGATGGGGGGCAGGGGGAGAGAGAGGGATTGTCCCTATGGCAGGAAGTACATGCCAGGATCAGAGAGAAGCAACTGCCCCTGGGAGCAACTGCGTTATTGTAATGCTTCTGTAAAACGATTTCCTTGAGGCATCTAAAAGACTATATAGAAAGCTGTCTAAAAGCAAATGTTTAATATCATACAACATTTCCTTCTTGCCTAATACATTCATTAAAACTTCAGCATAATTCTTTTTCTTTGAAGCTATGAATTCCTTCTCTTAAATTCACTTGTATTTATTTAGCTGAACAATAGTTATTTTAGTAGGAAATTAAGGATGGACTCTGTCCTTCTAAGTGCACTAGGGATAGCCTTTTGATTCATCAGACACAGAGGAAAAATGTGTATCATTTTGAAGTTTTTGTCCTGATCATCTGAGGAAATTCCCAGGGACCAGAGGAAATTAGTTATCTGCCTCAAAAAGAAAACATGTTAAACTAAGTAAATTTTTAATCCTACTTTTACGCAGCTTTTTCCCTTCCTGGGAACATTAATTTTGCTCTATTGAAGCTTTACAAATTAAAATATATACAAAAATTGTTTGATATATGTAGCTGAGGATGATTTCAGAGGCAAAGAACCTTCTTCTCATGAACTCAGTGCATTCCCCCCCTAATCCTTTTATTAAAGTTTTACTCAAATCAAAGCAACAACCTTGCACACACTGGTGTAAAAGCAGCTGTGCAGGATTATACCAAAGGCTCATCTAGCCCAGCCAGCATCCCATCCCTGGTACTGGCTGGGAGCTGGGAGAACAGTGGAAGAGCATTTATAACAAAATCCTATTCTTTGTGACTCGTATCAGCCATAAGCAGTTAACAGTTACGGGATTTCCTCAGCCAAATGCAGTGTTTGTGCCATCACGTTTGATAGCTGCCAATGGACCCAACCATCAGGAATGTATCTAATTCCATTTTGAACACACTTATGCATTTGGCCTCCACAACATCCTGTGGCAAAGAGCTTCACAATTTAATGATGTGCTGTGAGAAAAAGAACTTTTGTTTTAAATCTGCTCCTCATCTCTTTTGTTGGTGCCTAACCATTACTGTGTTTTAAGTAACAATGAATAATTGTTTCTTATTCCTTCGACACAACACTTTTGCTTTATAAAGCTTTCTCATATCTCATCTTATTGTATTTGTAAGCTATGCTATTTGGTCCTTCTTTATGCAAACACCCGTTCCATATTGTCTCTTTCTTGAGATGTGGAGGTCATGTGCTGTGTACTAGAATCTCAAGAATGTTTTATTTATCCTCTAACTAACATTCTGCTTGCATTATGACTGTTGCAGAGCACTGATCAGGAGTTTTCAGGGATATGTCAATGAAAAAGTCGTAAGATCTCTCACTTCAGTGTTAAGCGCTATTGCGTCAATCTTTGTACCTGTATAAATAGCTACGATTCTTTTCCCCCATATAAATCACTCTGCAGTTATTGATAGTGAATTTCACACACCAACTGATTATCAGTTAGTGAGCATTGCACAATCTCTCTGGAGCTCTCTGTGATCAGCTTTAAACATTCCGGACAATCAGGTATGGCATGGAACTTTGTCATCTCTGACACGACCTATTTTTCAGAACAACAAAAAAAACAGAGTTGTATTCTACCCTAAATGTAGTGGCTTCATTTTTAATAATTATTACTTCTAAACTGCAATCAGGACAGTTCCAGCTCTTCAGCAGAGGTCACGCTGTTGTCCAACAGAAAAGAACCATAGCCTGGTTTAGGTTCCAGAGCTTCTGATTATTATCTATTATTTTGGTTTTCAGCGGCTCTGGAAATAACTGTGGCCCTTTCCAATTTGTGACTTCTGGTAGAGTTGCATTTGACAGCCTCTTATCTTTCTCCTGGTCTTTGCAAGTCACTGCTGTGTGCAGATGACATAAGGAAAGCTGGAACTGCTACCTCTGGCAGGTTTCCTTTGTGTCCCCTGGGCCACAGAGAAAGCTTGCATCCTGCAGCAGCAGGGCTTTGGTCAAAGCTAGTCCTGTGAAACTGTTCTGAATCGCTACTGGTCATGGTAGATAATGCCCATTCTGGCTAAACATGGTCACAGATGGGCGAGTCTGCCTGGGAATTGCTTGAGGAGGTTGGACATCTCCCTGGAAATAGCAAAGGCAGCTCTATCTGGGTAGGATGTTCACTGTAGCATTTGAAAGGTCTTAGGGGTTGTAGTCTGGTGAAATAGGTTCATGCCTTTCGGACTTTTTGTTTACTTGGACTGATTACTTACCATTGGAGAGACATTAGGAGTATTGATGGAAAGGACTATTAACACATTCCTTCTGAAACCAAACTCCATTCTTCCCTAAACAATGGTTAGTTTCTTGTTCAAGCAAAAGAACTAGCCACCTTGCCTCTACCATTCAGTTTTTAAAAACAATAATTAAGACCACGCTGACAGGCTAATTAGGTTTCAGATTTTACTCCTCATGTAACTTTTGTTCACATCTGCCTGTATCTGGGTACTGACTGAAACTGAGCTTGCACTGGTGGCTAATCTTTGTAGCAGTGAGTTACAGGTAAAGTGAAAAAAAATAAATGCTGCACATATACCATAGAGTATCTTTAAATGATTTTTAAAACGGAAGTAGTTTATGAGATGTTCTGGTGATTAATCAGTTCATCAGCCACAAAAAAAAATTGCTTGTTATCCTTATTTCTCTTTCAAAAATAATAAATTATTTCCATATGGGAATGCAAAAAAGGTAACATGGAACACAATCAAACTGCACCTCTCTAACAGGTTACCTGAGTTCCTCAGAGCTATTAACAATCATTTGCATCAACTGTGGGTCATTCATACTAATGCATGTCACCATCATCTTTTCTAAAACAGGCCCTCAATTCGTTGGGTGTTTGTTACAGAGTATTTCCCACTTTGTCTCCTTTGGCTTTGTAACCAAATGTGGTAGGTTTGGAAGAAGTTTTGATTTTATACATTTTGTTTTTCCTATTTATTTATATCATTTTGCCACCAGAGAGGAAAGAAAACGTTATTAATACTACCAGGATAAGGAAGCTGTGAAGTTTAGAATTTAATCTTCAGGCGTGTGTTCTGTGCTACTATACACAGCTAAGCAATGGGCTTATACACAGCAGATGGGCTGCTGGTGTCACCCAGTGGACAGAGAAGTTGATCACAGATAGGCATCATGTAGAGGTTTTCTTTCTGCAGGAATAGCTTGTTCCTAACTGACAGAAATAGCCTTAGTTTTACAAAAGTTAAAATGAGATGGTATTTGAAAAGTCCTCTGTTCTAATGCCATGGCCACTACTAAAAATGGACAGAGCAAACACGGGAGGTAGGACTTGTTCCTCACCATTATTAGGAAGTGAACAAAGAATAATCAAACAATAATTAGTGGGTGCTCTTTCTTACTGGGAGAAAGTAACTGAAATAACCAAGCAAAACAGTGTTTGGGCTGCTGTTTACAGAAAGACGTAAGGATAATTATAATCCAATTATAATGCAATTCTGTGCAATGCAAAACAAGATTGCATTTTCTTAGCCTAATAACAGCTTGCAGCAGAGATGTACAGCTTGTGAACAAGAACCTCTTCAAAGCATTACAACAATAACATTTGCAAACATGCAATGTATGCTTTGCATGAAATAGAGTAAATCACCTATGAATTAATCTTTTACATGCAATTCTAATGTTTCCAGACCACATATGAGAACTATACAAGTATTTAAAATGAACTTTTTTTTCTAAGATGCATGTTCCATCTTAGACTTTCTCCTGATTTGCAAAGAGACCTTCTCAGAATGTTGGAAAACAAAAGGGTTTTTTTCTTTTTCTAAAGAGGTGAAACCTGCTGTTGTATGATGTGTATCAAGACTTTTTGCCACAGATGAAGCAGAAATGGGGTTAAGTGCATATAGATGGCTAGATCTAACCTATGAAGTCCAAAGCATTTTCTAATGCTGTGGCAACTAGTATGTGCTCCTTGTACCTTACAGATGGAATGGGAACGACCTGATGCATTTTAAATCCTGAACTGCTGATAGATAAAGAAGAGTTGGGGCTGCTGGGACAATAATTAGTACTCCTGAAGAAGGCAGACTAGAATTCTGCTCTCCTGATGGCCCAAATACTTATGACATGTCAATGCCAAAGTCACTCATTTGTAACTCGATCACAGTTAACAGCATTAAAAGTTAAATAATTGACTGTAATAGTTGTTACATACCAAAAACATGCCAGGAGCTACGTTATGTCTCTTTTCCAGTAAGGAACCCTTATGATCTGTAAATGCATCTGCAGAAGTGATGTCGTATTTGAGGAGGCGAAAGGGATCCAGGGAACCCTGAAGCAATAAGGGAAGTATAATTATATAATTAAGTAGGTGGTAAATTTTGCCTGACCAATTAAGCTAGTAACAATACTTCTAAACAAGTCTTTACAAATTCAGTTGCGTTATCTTTCTCTTTCAGACCAGGTAGCAATGGTTCTTTATGCTGTAAGATTAATGACAGAGGCTTCTAAATTTCTCAGTTTCTCTTTGTGGGTGTATTTCTCTCTTCTTAAAAGAAACAGCTCCTCTGATTTATAAAGCTAGGCTTTATAGCCGTGAGAATAATGGTGATAGCTAGTCACTGTGCAACCTCCTTATGGGTTTCTCACAATCCTCTAGAAACGTGGCTTCCAAAAGTCTTGTGCTCCTGCCACTATGGGACAAGGGCCAACTATGGGACCACACTGTGAGACCAGGAGGCAATACATAAATCTTTTTCCCACTGATTTCCCAAGTAAGTTTTTGGGTCAGGCATACAGGAGGAAAGCACAACATGAAAATTTAGGTCTGAAAACATACTTACTTTCTTCTCTCTCTATAAAACGTAGATATTGAACTCAGATTTAGTCTCTGCTTCTGGCACTAAAAATCCTGCTGGTTCTGAAATGCATGAGTTTTCCTAAAGACTTCAAGAATTTGACCCCCTCTATGCTAACGTTTACAAATGCAAATCAGAAATGATAGTTGCTGTGTGACCAGTTTCTCAAAGAATGGATAAATAAGACATAGTGAAAGAAGTCATTTTAATGCCTTAATTGGTACTGAAGCTGCATCTACGCAGACTCAAATCCTCTTAACATTTTCATTTCAGTGCAGATCCACTAATGTCCAGTGACAAGCGGAAGATTTTGAATACAGCAGTCATTGATGCTTACTGTTGAGCCCACTATGTCATGACGGTAAAAAATGCCTGGTGAGTCTCTACTACCACTTCTACTGCCAGCTTTACTGAAAAATTTTCAAGGAATTGTAAGAACAGACAATGACTGCTCTTAAAACACTGAAACAAAAAACACTCTTTGTTTTAAAGTGTTTATCATATTACCCAGCTTTTGCTCTTTCACCCTTCCAGACTTTAACGTACTCATATTTCCAGTCCTTCTAAATACAGACTTAATGCAAAAATACTTTGTGCTGTGTATTTCCATATTAGCTGGCTGTGTGAGTGGGAGGACTGAGTCTCATAGTAAGTCACTACTCAATAAGTTTACACTATAAGGAAAAAGAGCTGGTTTTAATTTTTCTAGCAGCATAATTCTGTGCAAAAATGTCTTCATTCATTTCTATTAGAAAGTGCCTATTCCTGGAAGCTAAAAAGTTTCCAAAAAAAAGGTATTTTGTCACACTGCTACCAAATCACAGATTTCTGCTCAACTGATGCAACAGATTTTTGTGGTTACTAATCCTTGGGGGTCTGCAATGCGACAGCAGCCCCACACACAGAACGTAGGCTTTCCTGGTGCTGTGCCACAGAGCTAGAAAGTCCCCTGAGACTTAGTTCTAGGGATTTTTAATCAAGGTTTGAGGTCTCTGCTCTAAACCAAGGAATTATTCAGGGTTACTTTCTCAGCTGTTTCAGAAAAATGAATCATGTAAGGACTTCCTCTGGACTGAGAATAGTGATTTAGTCCATCTTCAGAAATATGGATTCAAGTAATATTTAGTTTTCGGAAACAATTTTTTTGTAGGAAACTCTAGCATTTATAGACTTTTTTTACTATTTTGGAAGTATTTTTTAAATATTAAATTTCCTATAGAACACATACTTGGAGTTGGTGCCAGTTAAGATATTTCTGGTGAGACAATTTTTCAGATTTTTAGCAACCCGGTAAACAGAGAATTATTGCAAAAAGACTCTTCAAAGTTTTCAACTGTGTGCTGGGAAAACTATCTACTGTCTGATAAAACCCACCTGAACACAAGGCATACTTCTGTTCTTGTTCTTTTGTTCATACAACTGCTCTATCTCATCTTCACTAGGATCCTTGTTTGTTTGTGAAGATGAGACACAGACCACTATAATCTGCTCCTTAAAGGACATCTGATTGCTAATGAGGTGATCATACTCCAGGTCTGACACATAAGGAATCCGGTGATTACTACACCTGCATGTTTTCGCTTCCTCCCCCATCATAATTCTTCGAAGCACAACAGGACAAGCAGCCTGGGATGTGACCCACAGCTTGTCCCTGTCACAATAAAAAGAAAATATAGGGGAAACTGTTAGAAAGTTAGATTGCCAAATAAATCAAGTACAGATTGAAGAATCATTGAAAAGAATTCCTATAAGTGAGAGGCTTAGGCCCAGTCATCCCCAGTTATTCGAAGCATGCAGTCATCCAAATGTTTCAGGTATTTCTTAAGGTCTGATGCAACCGTGAGTCCTGTGGAGCTCCTGGTTTTTGCCAAAATACAGCCTCTGAAAGCAAGCTGACAGGAGAACAAAGCATGTGCTTTAACCAGATGAGCTAGCCAGGCAGGCTTTGGTAGCAGCCAAAAGCAGGCTTCAAAGAGTACGCCGTAATTACGTGAAGGTCTCATAGGCACCTCTTATCTCTGACAGCTCATTGTAGTATACTCATTTTTTTGTGTGTGTGTGCTATGTGTATTGGTATTACTCGTCTTTCACGAGTATGGTGAAAACTAATTTGTTTGAGAAGTCCTTCGACATTTTTTGGGGGGGAATCTGTAGGTCATTTGGTCCTGTGAAGCAGGCAGCAGGAGTGCCAAGTTCCAGAGGCTTAAGTTCTCACTATCAGTGAAGACATCGTGTACCAGTAGGAACCTGCTGCGCTGCTCTCGGTGGTGGTATCTTTTGAACAAAACTTCCTCATAGTGAGAGCAAATCCCATGAGAAGTTTAGACCAGAAAAAAAAAGAAAAAAAAAAAAGACTCTAAAGCATACAGGCCTCCCTTGTGGCCTGCTGAAGCTAATGGAAAGACTGTTGCTGTATTTGGGGACGTTGGATTAATCCCTAAATGGCTGTGCCAAGAAAAAAGCATTAAAGCAGAGAGCTACAAGGAGTGCTGGCCTGAATTAGATGATTACTGGGGGTATATTGTGCTGGAGGGAGCAGAATGAAAAAAGGATATAAGTCTAAAACAAGTGGATCAGGGGAAAGAGACTATAAGTGATCTCATGGACAGCAGGAGAATGTTCAGAATTTTGGGTTTCGGCTTTACATGCATGTAAAACAAGATTAGAATTTCAGCATACTAAGAGCAATAACAAAATACCTGAGATTTATGATATTTTTACTGTATTAGTTGAGCTACAGACTAGTCATATGAAATTAAAAGCACTTTGTTCCATTAATGTTGCTCATTTTTAGACATTGTTGAGTTTATAAAAAAGCACTGTTGCTATTCACCCATAGGAAAGGTATTTAACAGCAAACTTGCCTCAACGACACAAGGGAACCTTAAGCCACCAAAAATACAATGAGAAATCATGTCAACTTGTTTTCTTACTTGAGACTGGAAAGTTACTACTGCTCTTGATCCACATACAAAACATCCTATGCAATTGTGCAACACCTTGGAGGCACTTAACCATATCCAGAAATGAACTGTTAGTAAACTACTACCATCAATGTTTACATCGGAGCCATCATTGTCCAATCTTAACTTGGATTTCCTTACCGTGAATTAATGACATTCAGTATATTCCTTCTTTTATTTAAATTGAACTGACTCATATGCAGCTTCTCTGATTTGGTATTTCTGTTTAGGAAAACAGAAGCCCTGTATGAGAAAATAACAAGGAAGTGAAAGTTTAATGACGAAACAAAACAGACAAGCATCTTGCATTAGGAAGATGTGCCATGGATGGGTGAAGTCAGATTTCAGGTAATTGCTAAGGATACTGCAAACCTTTCTGCTTTAACGGATTGAATACAAAGATATCGGTCTGAAACTAGGAGATAATCTGGAGTCAAATATGGATTGTCTTGAACTTGAAAAGGCAAGAAACTGGGAAAGATGCTGAAATAGTATTCCCTCCATTTCTCTGACATCCCTTACATATTTTTAAGAAGTAAAACAAAGCAGCATGACTAAACCAACTCTAAACCAAACCCTTATAAATCAAGTCTGAAGCTCAGATTTTCTATATGCTATAATTGGAAGGTGGCAGCTCTTGGAAGGGCAGAGCATCAGTCAAGTGCATGACACACAGGGTTTGCATCTTCATAAATTCTGGTATAGGGAGGCACTGCTCCCAGAGTTTTTTGGATGCTACTATCACAAATGTCACTGATAATAATAAAAAAAGTTAAACTCATTTGCTGAAATAGTATTTAAAGACATAATATGGGCATTTTTCCAAACCTCAACTGCCGCTTCATTGTTGCTGCTTTTACAGTACTATACAGGGATATATGAAGGCTCTGAGGTACTGGTAATAACATCTAATAGAAAAAGGATGTAAATTCTTATGGTGTGCCATAATCAAATGAAAAGAACCAGTTCACGACTTGAGACCTGGGGGAAAAGTTGTTCTTTCATCTTGTCCCCTTGTCTCCAACATTTACCTGAGAGGATAAGATGGTTCCTGCTGCATGCTGTAAGGAGGAGCCGACTGCCTTTGAGCTAGATGGAGAGGAGTTTCCGACTTGGGAGCTTGACTATTCTCTTTCCTCTTCCCTTGGGATCTCTGCAAACCTGAGGTAACTGGGAGAGCATCTCGAGACTGAATTATGCCCTTCTTTAAGGGTCGCAGAGGAAGGTCAGACATTTTCTGAAGGTGTATGCGGTCAATTCCTGAAATACACCACCACCGCTGAAATCAGTGACAAAGTAGGCCCTGATTTGGTCACTGACAGTACTTTTGCACTATAAATGTAACTCATTTGCTGTGTGATCCAAACTGGAAAAGTAATAGTGCAAGTTAATGAGAGAATTACAGAATCAGAGAATGACTGAAGCTGAGAGGGACCTCTGGAGATTATCTGGTCCAAATCCCCTGCTCAAGCAAGGCCATCTAGAGCTGGTTGCCCAGGACCATGTCCAGATGGCTTCTGAATATCTCCAAGGGTGGAGACTCCACCATCTCTCTGGGCAACCTGTGCCAGTGCTTGGTCACCATTACAGTAAAAAAATGTTTCCTGATGTTCAAAGGGAACCTCTTGTGTGTCAGTTTGTGCTTGTTGCCTCTGGTCCTGTCACTGGAACCCACTGGAAAGAGCTCGGCTCTGCTGTTCTTGCATCTTCCCTTTAGATACTTACTTACATTGAAGAAATCCCCCCAGGCCTTCTCTTCTGCAGCCTGAACAGTCCTGTCTCTCTCAGTCTTTCCTCACAGAAAAGATGCTCCAGGCCCTTAATCATCTTTATGGGTTTGTGCTTGTTGCCTCTGGTCCTGTCACTGGAACCCACTGGAAAGAGCTCGGCTCTGCTGTTCTTGCATCTTCCCTTTAGATACTTACTTACATTGAAGAAATCCCCCCAGGCCTTCTCTTCTGCAGCCTGAACAGTCCTGTCTCTCTCAGTCTTTCCTCACAGAAAAGATGCTCCAGGCCCTTAATCATCTTTATGGCCCTTCACTTGAACAGTCCTGTCTCTCTCAGTCTTTCCTCATAGAAAAGATGCTCCAGGCCCTTAATCATCTCTATGGCCCTTCACTGGACTATCTCCAGTATGTCCATGTCTATCTTAACTGGGGAGCCCAGAACTGGACACAGTTCTCCAGGCATGGCCTTACTAGTGCTAAGTAGAGGGGACGGATCACCTGCCTTAACCTGCTAAAGCCAGTCTTAACTCAGGTGGTAGATCTTAAATCTGATCCTTACCCTTTTATACCTCTCCCTTCCTGCCCAGTACCAGTTATCTCCTGTTGAATTAGGTGCAAGTAATTACCTCTCCCTTCCTGCCCAGTACCAGTTATCTACTGTTGAACTAGGTGTAAGTACTGGGCAGATTATCAGGTTTTTCTAGTGGTTAGATTATAATCCAGACGAAAACATTATCAGTGTTGATAATGATGTTGACAAGGTATACGAGAGAAAATGAATCCTGCCAAAGGAATCAGCAAAAATACAGAATTCAGGCAGTGTCAGTTTTACTAAACTGCCCAGTACCAGTTATCTACTGTTGAACTAGGTGTAAGTACTGGGCAGATTATCAGGTTTTTCTAGTGGTTAGATTATAATCCAGACGAAAACATTATCAGTGTTGATAATGATGTTGACAAGGTATACGAGAGAAAATGAATCCTGCCAAAGGAATCAGCAAAAATACAGAATTCAGGCAGTGTCAATTTTACTGAGCTATGTTGAGTAAACCAGAGAATATTCCTACAGCTTTTGTTCATATTATTAAGGAGGCTTTTATATATCAAGCACTCATGGAATGATTTCCATGGCATGCAATGCATCAATGAGCTCTCTAAATCAATTTTGTTCAATTCAAGGCTGAAGTCGAGTTTATATTCACAGAATCACAGAATGTTAGAGGTTGGAAGGGACCTCTGGAGATCATCGAGTCCAATCCCCCTGCTAGAGCAGGACCACAGAATCCAGGCCAGGTCACACAGAAATGCATCCAGACAGGTCTTGGAAGTGTCCAGAGAAGGAGACTCTATAAGCTCTCTGGGGAGTCTGTTCTAGTGCTCTCAGCCTTCTGCCCAGGCTTTCATGCGGTCAGGAGTTATATGAACTCACAGTGGATTACCTTATCAGATATTTCATTTAAAAGTTATAACTATTGCATACAGAGCAACAGTCTTCAAAAAAGGTTTTCAGTTACTACACACTTTATTTCTGCCTCTTTCCTAAACCCTTCCATCTCCACAATCTAACAAAAGCTGCACTATCAGGAAATAGGGAAGCAGACAGGTCATTCATTACCTGTCCCATTGTTCCCAATAGTTTCCTCAGCACAGAACTAGAATCCACTGTCTGTTTAGCCCAAATACATCTCAGGGATCTACACGGGGCACGTCTGTACTGTGCAGTGTACCTCAGCGCAGCAATCCCTGACCAAGTCAATGTGCTGGCTCGGTGCAGTGCCATGCAGAGGTATTAGCCTGGCCCTGACACAGAGCAGTGTTAACATGCTGCTGTGTCTGCGCTAAACATCCCAGTCCCTGAAGGGCCAATTGGTGGGAATGCAACGGCACTCTGATGCAGCTCTGATGCTGTATGGAAATATTCGGCATAGAAATATGTGCCGACCTCAGAGGAACCGCATATCCCAAGCACCTGCTCACCAGTTTGAGTAACAGGACACCGTCGGCCTCCTTTCTAGTTGAATGTTCAAGCCAGCAGTGTCTGCATTCTCTGACGGTCAGTCTGGAGCTGACCTGTAGAGGACTATTTAGTCTACTCTGGTACCTGCTGATATAGTAACAATCTCATAAAACCACATCCCCAGCTGGTTTCTGGCAGTGCCTGACCTAGGGCTGTGCGATAATACCGCAGCCAGTCATCCACAATGCTCTGGATCTTCCTCTGCAAATTCCTCAGGTCTCTGGCTGCACTGATGTAATTCATGTGGCTTACAGATGCCTCTCGAACTTCATTTTTCATCAACAGCTCTGTCAACTTTGGCTTTGAAAAATAACAACAGAAAAACAAATTTGAAAACTTAATGATTCCATCTGGTATTTAATGGCGCTGACACTAGCATAAATGCCTCAGAGATACAAACATATTCGGAGTACAAGTTATTGACAGAACAAGGTGTAATTTAAAAAGAAACTTTTTCAGCCAATTCAACCATCACTAGAAAATAGTTGCAATAGTGAATCCTGCCCTCTTTTCCCCTGAATGAAGGAGACTATAAATACCAAAAAGCAGAGCAGATACTGTTAATATTTGTCTGCTTGGCTCAGCTCATGAAAACTCCAGTGACCAAAGAAGACATCACTTTGTGCTATGAGAAAAAAAATAAACACGAAGCAGCTAAAACTGCTTGATTTTTCACTGAATCAAGAAATATATAAATCTTTGCATTCCAAACAAATGGTCTACCATTAATTCGTTCTGCATATACATAGCAATGGCATGATATATGTCATAGCATTTTACAAACAATAAGTCATACAACAGTGTATGTTACAAAGAGCCCTTGATGAGTATGGAAACTGAAAATTAATAACTAAGACAGTTAAGCTCCTCTGTAAAATATAAATATAATATAAAATTAATATAAAATTAATTTCACACAGAATGACTACTTCATACCTTAAATAAATATAATAAATATAAAAGTGAATAAATAAAAATAAAATAAAATACTTTAAATAACATACTTCAGTTAAAAATAAACATTTTTAATACTGTGCCCCTTGAGATTCTTTTTCCTTTTCAGTCAGAGGGTAGATATGTCAGGACTAACGTAATTTTATTTTTTTCCATAATTCTTTAAAATGGAGTAAATATCAGGTAACCCACCATTCTCCAGAGCTGCAGGATTCTCTCCAGTTAAGAATGAAGTGTATTTTTCATTTATTTGGCCTTGCATACATCAAAATCAGTCTAATACCTGCTTCTCTACTTGCAATTTCTTATCTTACTGACTGAAGGTTAATGTAACTTTTTTATTTCTTTTTAACAAAATCTTAGTTTACAGGCCAACATTCTGTATTCTCTAAAAACATTACAGATTCTACCATGTAGAGAAAGAGTGGTCAGACACTGGAACAGACTGCCTGGGGAGGTAGTTGAGACGCCATCCCTGGATGTGTTCAAGTGTCGCTTAGATGTGGTGTTGGGTGATATGGTTTAGGGGTGAACTTGTAGTGTAGGGTCAACGGTTGGACTCAATGATCTCAAGGGTCTTTTCCAACCTGAATTGTGCTGATTCTATGATTCTGTGTCACGGTGTGACTATTAATTCAAATCTACCTGAAAATACTCTGCTTTCCCTTTCATATTTGCCCCTGTAAATTAGATCTTACCTAGCTCTTGCAAAAGAAAGGACTACAAAGACTCTGTGGCTAAATATTATTTGAGGTCTAGAGAGAGAGGAATCAGAAGGATTTCCTCAGAATGAACTCTAATCTCCTCTAAATTTCCAATAGTTTGTCTAAATTATCTCAGCTTTGAAGAAAATAACTTTCTCCTGATGGAAATTAGAGATGCAAGGAATGCAAAGGTGAGAGGTAGTGGCAACAGTTCTATTTTTAATGATCTCTGCTTATGCTATGCTTACTCAGGGCAGAAAGAGTTGAAAGAATTAACTGGTTTCTAAAGGTGTAGCCAGCAGCAGAATATGGATTATGTTGTCTACTGTCCAGCTCCTCCTAATGATGACCATGCCTAGTGCAGGAGAGTTCTTAGGGTGAAGAACCTTCACAGAGAGCATAGACTGATAGGAAAGCAAATGCTAATGGGACTCAAAAAAAAATGGTATTAGTCTTGGAATCTACCACTTGAAGAAAGATAAATAAACAGTATGCATAACTGGCTTTAAAGAAAGTATTCATCACTTTTGCTATGACGATTTACGGGTTTCATTGTGTGGTATTTGAATATTTGTTATTTTATGAGGTTTTACTGTGCAGTGTATTTAACTATTTGGATTGCTGACAACTGAAAAAAAATAGAGCTATTTTAATTGCTGTAAGAGAAGATTATTTGATTTTTGGAAGAGAAGAAGATTAATTAAGAGATTCTTGCTGACTATGAGTAAAGAGCACTGTTTAAAATTAAGAGGAAAGATCATTTTCATTAATAAGAAACAAAGGGTAAAGCACAAAGACAAATGCTGATACACCTCAGGGTTTAGGCCTCTTTTGGTGTTGGCAGTATCTATAGTGAAATAACAGGTACATGTATTTAAAATGCCACTAACTACAGCTGATATTCTGATGTAAGCAAATGCCTCATATCCATTTTCAGAAAAGTCTGACTTTTCAAAATAATTGGTTCTTTGTGACCAGAAGGGTTCAAAATGACATAAAACTGCTTGGAGGAGGGAGGACAGTAAGATCTGGTGTATGTTGCTGGGGTATCTCTTAACAAGTCACTGTGGAGTCTTGGGGAGTAGAGACCCATCATGAAAATAAAATCACTCAATGAAAGCTTCTGGATATACCTTCTTCATAGGTTTTTACTGATACGCTCTTGTGAGTAAATGAAGACACAGGTTCTCTCTGTGTCTTAGTGTCTGCCACATATTTTCTGTATTTTTTCCAGGTGGAATTCGCTATGTCACTTATTTAAAGTCAAATCCTCTTGAAGTAAAATTCTCTGCCTCGGTGCTGTGTCAAGGAAGGCTTTGTGTGTAAAGAAGCAGATAGGAACTGAGAATTGTATAAATCCTAAAAACCTACTCAGGGGTGTGAATGAACGATAAGACTCTGTACTGCTATATTTTAATACCTTTTCCTGACTCCCAAATCACATAAAAAATCTGTTTTACAAACGACAGATTTCGATCCAACTATAAGACAGCATTTTCCATTGCTGCACCTATAAACACTGCATATAGGGTGGTAGGCATGCAATCACGAAAAGTTGTAAACAGGTAATACATTAAATAAATAAGGAAATTAGACAGGAAAAAACCCCAACAAAACCAGAAATAGGAACCTAACTGCACAGAAATAACTGTCCCTTGGGGCTGGACCTACAGTAGGTAGACATTGATATAAATCCACCGGAGTTTATATTTAATCTTTAGCAGCCCTTACTGGATCACTCTGTGGCATTGCACACTTAAAAGGAAATAAACCTGGGAAGTGTATTTTATGGGAAGCTCATCAATACCAAAGTTTGCAGAGCAAATACTGTAGCAGTTACAACATACCAATTCTTCTAAGTGTGGAAGAGCCACACCCTGCAGCGGTGACAAAGCCAAGTGCACACTTTCATGTTGCCACTTGTACACCAGGCTAACTGCAAAGCGCCCTTCAATCCTCACTGTGATGTATTCATTAACCTGCAAGAGCGAAAAAGGAGATTTACTAACTCAGTGAAGTTTTTATATCCATGTCTGGATGGAAGAGGCACACCAAAGTCTCAGAGTGTTATGTAAAACAGCTGGTACTCTAGACTTAAGTCTGCAAAGAAGATGCAGCGCTGTCACTCTCACTTGAATCCTGCAGAGCTGGCCTGGCACGAAAGAACTGTGGCCAGAGTCCACTCCCAGCCCTTCGTCGGGATGACTCCTGCCCACAGCAAATGTACTGAGACTGTGCATGGTTTGGAAGGAGATGTGCATGTTTTGGAAGGTGTAGCAGGAAGACCGACCTGAGAAACTCACCTGCTTCTCAAATCAGTCAGGAAAGTATGTATCCTTCTAAGGCAGAGGCTGTGGAGTCAGACATGGACAGACACAGGAAGCTCTAGCCCTTGGTTCCCCTTTAACTACTGTTGTTAGTGAGAGTGGGCAGGATTTGGACAACCTTTAGTCCCCAGTAAAGAACTAGCACTTTGACGCATACAAAGTACTTTCTTAAAATCACGGTCACTAAAGCCTTCAGCATTGTCTGTGCACACAGACCATGAAGAATGCCCTGGTGACACCAAGGAGGGGCCTTGGAACCACTTCCATTTATTCTAAAAGCCAGTTTGCACCAGCCTTTTCCAGCCTCTAACTCTCCTACCCATTCAAACAAAGTAAATATTATGCTGCAAAACCTAACAGCTTTACTAAACTAATTTCCATTTTCATGTGGCTCTTGAAGAACATCAAATTAATTTGATATAGCACAGAATTCACATTCTATAATCTGTATTTGATAAACCAAACTCTTTCAATAATTATCTGCTTTAATTTTTTACAGATTCTGTACAAACCAAAACTGCAGATACAGCATGATATTTTGGAAGTCTCAAACTCTTGCAGATTTTACAGAATAGACGAAAGTCTAACCCCCAAATGAGAATATCCGCCTATATAAAGCAGTCACAGCAGCTGTAAGAATTTTATTGCCATTTGTTTGAAGTTACTCCTTCACATCAGCTGCCAGTCTGGCAGTATGAGCCAAGTAAAGAAAACCTGGTATGGGTTTGGCTGCCTGTCATTCTGTTAAGACCTTATGTATGCCTTGTGTGCCTCTATATCAGGTAGCAAGGAATAATTAAAAAAAACCCTACCTGATCCAACCCCTGTAAAAAATGTGTGTGTTTACAAACTCCGTGCCTGAAGGCACGCTTCCTGACTTCGGTCGCAAATCCTAGAATCATCAAATGGCCTAGACTGGAAGGGACCTTAGAGATCATTTAATCCAACCTTCCTGTCATAGGCAGGGACCCCTCTCAACTAGATCAGGCAACACATGGGGAATGTTTTACCTTTGCTTCTGATATTTTTGCAGTGTGCTAGGCACATGTAGTTTGGTAACTGCAAAGCAAGTGGGAGAATTTTCATGGACTTCAGTGTCTCCCGCCTGAAGTAAGGCAAACAACTGCCTGCTACTGAACATGCCCCAAAGGAAAATCTTGTTCATATTCTTAAGCTCAGAAAGGACTCCTCCAAAATGCTTCCAGAAGGGATAATGGGCCTGTATTTTATTGAAATCTTGAGTAACAACAATGCCAGGCAATTTGTTTTTCTTTCTTCTTGGTAAGATGCCACATGAATAAAACAGAGGCAACGATGCCCACTCACGTAGAGGCTTCGTAAAGAATGCATTAAAGCAGAAATGTAAGCATCATGTTCCTTGCAATTAAGACACCTCAGAGAGACCAGAAGACGTGAAATTAAAAGAAAAAAAAAAAAAAAGAGGTGAGAACACCTGTAAGAAAGGTAAAGCAATAAATATTACCTGTGCTATAACTGGCTGGGCAAGCTTGCCATCCCGAGGCCATTTCCATTCTCTGACCATTTCTTCATCCTTATTAGTCACCAGGCCTCCTTCCTGATTATACATCACTGTTACAGTGTTGCTGTAAACAACCAGAAATATGAAACCTGTTTTTCCTGGTGTATCTCAGTAAATCCTAAGCAATCCAAGAAGCTTTCTTTGATCCATGAGTCTTTAATTAAAAAGTCACTTTGCGTATCTGCTCCTTCATCAAGCTTTTCTCATGCTACAGGTCTGTGAGCCAGGTATAACGTATTATCCTTGTGATACAGACAAAAGAGTCAGGTTAAATTCTTATTTTAATAATTCAAATTAAAAAGAAACTGGTGTCAAATTATGTGATTTTAATGCCATTTCCACCTACTAGTATGTTCCTAAGAGTTCTACATTTCAAATGCTATTGTAAATTTCAGGGAAGAAACTAATACAGTAAAACAGCCTGTAGATGCCATTCATTTATGAGCCTTCAGTTGACAGTTTCATGAACATTTTTATGTCTCTATATTCAATATTTATTAAGAATAATATGTATTCTGATGCTGGTGGCCTGCAGAAAGACATAGATTTTGAAACGTATAGAAAAGGTCCTCAGATCATCAAAATTTTTATAAGTGGATTCTGTGTTGATGGTCTTCCCTGGGCACAGGGGATTGGGGAAATCTGGGGCTTATTGTTTAAAGTATCAGTGATAGTCCCGGGTTTGCTGATTTTCTTACAATTTAATGAAACTGAATCTTTAGCAACTGAATCTTTAATAAAAGATATGTTTTTCTTGAGTTTCCACTGAGGTTTGGAAACCAAATACATACATATTAACAAGGACAAAGCAAGAAGCACTAGGAATCCTGAGGGTTAATGCTTGTACTTCATATTTTCTTTGTATTTTTGCTTGCTTTCCCATAATGTAAGGTTGGCCAGTGTAGGTAAATTTGCTTTGTTTGATTTTATATCCTAACCTACCATTGTTTAAAAAAAAAATTAAAACATATTTTGGTATCATGGACTTTTTTTTTTTCCCCTAGAAACAAAGGAGAGCTCCTACCACTAGCTATGAGGGTATTGAACTCCCTTTAAGGTCCTTTTATACAAGAGCTGCACAACCCTCCTGTATGCAACTTGAAACCTAAGAGCTCATTCAGGATGGTAAGTCAATGAACTTAACTTCTTTAAAAGTGAAGGCAGCTGCAAGTTAATATGTCCCTCATTTTTAGCTACTGTTCTTCTCTGCAGAGCATGAAATTTTGATCCCAGATGCCTTGAGTACTCCAAAGTCACTAAAGGAGCATAAAAGAAGAATACCAAGGAAAAGATCATGCTGTAAGTAGTAATCAGCTATAATCTTTGTTCATATCATGCAAAGGTGCAAAGAACTACACTGAGAGGTATAAACAGATGGTTACATTATCCAGAAGAGAACCGCTGATGTTCAATTTACATGCTCTGGTGGGCCAGAAACAACAGAGGAAATCACCTGTGTGTACGCTTTCCACAAGTGATGATCCTTATAACTGCATTTGAAAACCACACTGAGGATATTGAGAATATCAGTGTTCATCCTGCAGCTTTTTTCAGATAGGTTTTTAATGACAGACCAGTCTATGCCCCTTTAGATAGGGGACCCACCCACAAAATGAAGAAAGAGAAGGTTAAGTATCCAAACAAATCCTTGCAACTATTATAACAAAATGGTGTAACACAAACCTGGGAGAATGAAACCCAGCTAAATGAATAGAATCAAGGTGAAAAATGTAAAACCACAAGCAACAGATTTCTTAAGACTTTTCTTAAAACATGCATCTAAGATCTAGTGAAGATAATTACAGTCTTAACTTCCATCCTTATTAAAAACAGACCATAGAAAAAGGAGCTGGAAGAGACTTGAAGAAGACACTCAGGCACATTTAAAGAGAGGGAGGGACCAAACAACTCTGCAAATATTTGGTGGTGGCAAGCCACAAAGATTCTTCAAAAACAAAGTTCTTTGTTGTGTGTAAATTATTCCAGATTAGGTCAGTAGCTCCAAATTCTCCATAAATAGGTGCCCATTATTTTCTATGCAGAAAATCATAAAGATAATTGAACAGTATATAGAACATATAGCATTTGATCAGCTCTTTTTATGACCCATATAATGTACTGTGCTGTGAGGCACTAAGATGTGGCAGGGGTGAAGGGGGGAGGAGGGGTGTCTGCATTTTGTCTGTGTAGAATATCCATCTGCAGTTCATGTCATGCTGGCTTCCGATTCCCTGCTGTCTCCTGTGTATGTGCAAATTTTCTAGTAAGCCAGAGTGCATCCTGTCCTCACAGCATTGGTTTCACAAATGGGAAATTCAATTTTTAAAGTGATTTCTGTCTAGCTTAGCTATTTAGATAACATAGTGCTTTTGGGCTGCTTAAAATGGTGGAATTTGGCTCCTAGAGGGAACTTGTAGAGGGGAGAGGTTTCTGCACCTCTTGGTTTCTTTACCTCCAGGTGATCTGCAAACAAGATGGAAATGGTATTTTTCATCTTCCCATATATGTAGATGCAATCTCCTTAATGGACTCTCCATGGAGAGTTAGTCTGTCTGAACAAAAGTTTGGTCACCAGAGGCTGTGCCTGGCTTTACTTTTTTAAGTGAAGAGGGCAGATGAAAAACAACCAACTGAATTAAACCCAACCCATTGTTAGACACTCAACTACAATATGTCTCTTAGCTGCAGAAAAAAAATATTTGTGTTGCACAACATATCACCTTTCTCATATCCATTATGGTTTTGAACATTGTTCACATCCTAATATAGCTTCATGCTCTTCCGCTCTAATTTGCAGTATCAAGAAAGTGCTCGAAGTCCATCTACCTACCTGCTAGGAAGACAGATGCTGCCATGTCCAAAAGGGGTGAAAGTTCCAACTATAGAGTGATCTGGAGAAGGGCTAAATATGTTGGTATAGAAACCCCCACAGGGGAGAGTGCAGCAGATTTGGCAAACAGCAAGATGCTCAGAAGGATAGCTAGGATGAAAGTCAAGGAGTTAACATTTTATCATTTTTCAGTTTTATGGCTTCTGTCACATGACCCTGCAGAGAACACGGGAACTAATACTCTCTATCAGCTCTGTATCCTGGGTATTGGGTCCAGGTGCATACAGATAATCAGAGCTGCTAACCCAGTCACCCTTTGAAGGAGAGGGTTGGGAGGAATCGGGGATGGGCAGAGCTCTCAGTACGAAATCCACTCACGTGACTAAGCTAACATGGCTGGTACAGGTCAAAAGTCACCTTTGTAGGAGCAACATATGAATCAGAAATATGTTTAGGAAGCACAATATATTTGGTAGTTTTCCCTGTGACAGAGCAGACTGTTCGTAATCCAGTCTGATGACTGTGACTGATAAAGTGATCTTTGCTCAAGACAAGGTTATACTCTAATGGATTGCACTTTGATGCCATTAACTTGTAACTGCATTTTTAATTCTGAAATATTTCCGTCTGAGGCATGGCCATCCACCTGACACATACTGGCTTTGTTGTTGTACTCTGACTAACCCACTACAGCTCTGGTACCATATAAATACAGGCTGATAAGAAACAAACAGAATGATGTCTCATTCTTTTTCATGTAGCTGAGTCTTGGAAGCTGTTCAGCTACACACCAAGTCTGAGCCATCCCCCTGTGAGAAGTTTTCCGGCTGCCCTTCACACTCTTGCTAGAATTCATGTGCTATGTAAACAGAAAGGATATTAAATGAAAGATGTGCCATCGTTCAGCCCATAGTGCAGTTTTCTCTGTGCTGTGCCTGCTTGCTTGACCACTGGGATCTGAGATTTGTCATATGTCAGCTCTGGTGTGACAGCCATGCCAGTCTGAACCTTCTGTGTCATGGAGAAAGATTCTTCTCTGTGATCACCATAATGCCGGAGAATAATGGGTTTGTCAGACCCTACTTCTTTCAGCTTGGATGTTTGCTCTTCTCTGTTTACATGAGGGAGAAAAAAATTGCACCTCTGATTAGTTCTTGCTAAGCAGAATCCTCAGGCAGGACTTCCATTAGTTTAGAATTAAGTTTGGCTTAAGCAAAAAATACACGTAACTTGATTTATGCGTTTCTGAGCTGCGATAGAGATGATCAAGGTTACTAATTTAGCTAGGAATTGAGGTAGCCTCACAAACATCAGTGAACAGCCCCATTGCCTGTTGGATTTATTACAGACAGTGGACTCGGGCTGTAAGTTGCAGTAGTGTGGAGATTCAGACTTCTTATTGATCAGCGTGGCCTGTTGAGTGACATTGAAAATTTCTGGTTTAAAGTCTCAGCTATTGTACACTTATAATGATCTTAGCAAGCCACTATGTTTTTATCTTCCTCTACAGTATGAGTAAAATGCACTCAGATATTTCTTCTTCTCTAGTATCCCCCTTCTTACTTAATGCTGATCTCCCAGTTCCCTCCCCAAGCAATATCTGTTGTAAGTGGCAGATTTCTGTTTTGTTTCACAGAATCATAGAATGGGTAGGTTGGAAGGGACTTTAGAGATCATTTAATCCCACCTCCCTGCCATGGGCAGGGATGGGCTTAAATAGACCAGGTTGCACAAGGCCTCATCATTAACTAGACTGGGATGCTCAAGGTTTCATCAATAAACTTCCATTAGGACCTCTCTACAGCTAAATATATGAGTTTGAACTCTTCTAAATCGTTTTGCATGTGAGAATCATGAGGAGATTTGTAAACACATTACTCTCAGATAGAAAGGGGTAAGCTGCCCAAGATCATGTAAGTCACCTGAGGTTAAGGTGGCACGAGAACTGACTGCACCAACCCTCTACACATTCGAGAAAGTTTCTTCTCTGTGATCCACTGAGTCTGGGGGTAGTCAGTTCTACCCTTATTGAAAGTCTGTCTACCCAACTTTTTTTCTTCACCTTCACCGTCCTGTATTCCACACATCGATTGTGCTACTCTTCATTGCTATTGCTTAGTAAAATTTCTTTATCTTACAGCCAAATTTATATCTATTTCAGTCCCATGACTGATCTTGAGAAAGAAGCAGAGAGAATTTGAGGCTGGCTAAATTAATCCAAACCTAGAAGACAGCTATTGAGTCTTGCAAGCCTTTGACCGACATCCTTTTCAATTGGACATTCTATGTGTACTGTTCTACACGCACACATACGAGTGCATGGATCCATACTTCTATCTGTTAGTCTTTAAGCAGTTATAAAAACGTGCAAGTCATCACAGTCGTATTTGGTAAATGAAACCATTAAAAGAACAAAATGACCACAAAAGCTCGTCAATTTTGAGGAAAGCCAATTATGTAAAACATCAACTGATGGAAATCAACAGACTATTTTTGTCTTCAAGCCAATATTTCATGCTGTTTCAATTTTGCCATAAAATATAGCTCAGTATAAATTTCTTGCTGATCAGGCTAAGCAAAAGCCAACGCTCATGGCACTGACACAAGAATCTGGTGACGGATGCTGGGGAGCAGCATTTTACTTCCAACCTGATGGGCCAACAGGGTCTTCAATTCCTGCAAAACACACTCAAGTCTCTGAAAATAAACTTTTTGCTTGCAGGGAGACCCTATGACCCTATTTGTGGCATAAATCCAAAAGATATTCAAACAGTTTTTCACAACTATTGGAAAATTTATCCACAGATTAATAATCATCAGAAAATACGGTCTCACCACTCCCTTGAAAACGTCTCTGATGAGATAATTCTTATTTTACATTACAGTAGCTAAAATAAAAGTCTGCTTCTCTTTTATGAATAGTGAAATGAAAACATTGCCATTTATTCTAATTTTGCTTATGGAAGTAAAAACCTCAGTTTGTTACATTTGTTTTTGAAATTGTTCTAGCCTCTTCAGTGTGCACACATACGGCAGATTCTGGTGAATATCTTCACAACTTGAGTCAGAAAGTTGGAAAATACAACCTAGAGAAATAGAATGAGAGATAGGAATTAGATGCATAGGTAAAGACTGATGTTAATGTCAGTCTTGTTCTATAGCATCTGTCAACAGAAAGCAAGGCTCATTCCTATGGATATGAAGTGCTGAAACTTTGGGAATTGCCTTCTTAAACAGATTACACAGATTCTTTGCCCTGAAGAATACAATGGGAGAAAGTGGGAATGTGCATTGTATGTGCCTCCAATTGAAAACCAGAAAATTACGTCTAAGAAGAAGATGAGGGGCCAGAAAAAATGGATTATTCAGATAAATTCCAGGTTAGACCTTCACATGAAGTACCTTAACCTCCCACATCAGTCACAGTCACTGTTTGATTTGTGTATCGCTGCAGAAAAAGAGTGCAAGTAATGCAGACTAATCATTCTCAGCAGCAATCTGGAGTAGGCATCTGTGGTTGCAGCTGCACTACAGCAGGAACAGTTTACTTAGTTCACATCTGCAGCAATTGTGGATGATTTCAGAAGGTCTGTGGGAGTGTGGATGAAAAAATTCCTTAAAACAAATTTTTAAAAATTAAAATTAAAATTAAATTAAAATTAAAAAATGCCAGAGAGATTCTCAGTCATTCTCACTTGATTTTCTAAAAAGGTGAGAACACCTAAGATCAGGTCAGGTTGTGATCTCTATTCAGCCGGAACATCTTCTATTGCAATGGTAATTATCAAGAAATCAGATTACTTGATGTGAAAGTCCAAATTAGGTGATAAAAAATGGCTACAGACACAAACTGCGAGAGAATGGGCCAAGAAATTGTCAACATTAATGCAGGGAAGCTCAGTTTCCCTTGATTTACTATGAACAAATTGGAAAGCAAGTTAGCCAGAAGCAAGACTCAATGGGTTAGAATTGCCGTCACAGAAATACATGACCTGCTGATGAGCATTCCCTTCACCAAATAAAAAATAAACCTGTCACAACAGACCAAGCAAATGGGAGCTCCCAAAAGACAGGAAAGGGTAGGGACCGTTTAGTGGAAGCTGGTTGTCTCGACCCTTTAGACATTCATCTGTGATTAAGAAAACTCCAGCAACTGCCTGACTATACAAAGCACTGGCAAAATCGACTGGCAGAGTGCTGAAATGAACTGCATATGATTTTGAGATTCACTGAGACAGAAGAATAAAGAGGCTGCCTGTAATCACAAGAGCTAAAGGTGGAATCAATACTCTTGCAAACTTAATAGCTCAGAGACACTACGAGCATGCAACTCTACAGCAAAGCATTTCAGATGTGCTGCTGCTTCGTTACAACCAGAAGAAACTGGATGCCACATTTTCAGAAAATATTAGAAGACAGTGTAACTCCCTTCAGTGCTTATATACTTGTTTATAGTCCTATTCCTCCACACTAGGATGCTGGGTGTCTCTGCAGCTCTTTTAACCTTCACCAGCCCTGGTGGCACCTGACCAACTTCATGGCCAGGACTAGGAAGAAAATGCATAAAGGCTTTGGTTTTTTTCTTTTTTTTTTTTCCTCCATATGGCTATGTACTTAAAAGAAATCCAAAAATAGGTGCAGAGTAAGCAGTTCTTCCCTTGAGATCATCAAACTTGTCCACATTTTAGGCAGAACTGGTATGTCTTGTGAAGAACTTTTCAGCTAGTGCATTAATGCTCCCATTCAGAACAAAAGTTATTAAGACAAATACTTGTGGTCAGACAGTTTCCAGTCGGGAAAGACTTAAAACAATATCCCAAAGCAGTTATTGACCCTGCATTCTGCTAACAAAGAGCAGTGGACCAGCAGAATCAGAGAAGGACTGAGTATTCAAAAACAGATTTTATCCGAAAAGCAGAGGGAGTTATTGCTTGACAATTACTCCTTTCTCAGGCTAATTCATACTTTAGTTAATTCAAGCATTCAGAACAGTTGTCCAGGTACTGCAGATGCTGAGCACCAGCCAGCCAGCAGCCACACTGTCTGCTACTCTTACCTCCTTCCTCACAGCCATAGGATGAGAGTGAGAAGCTGATTGTGATGGGTGACTGGTCAGCATCATTTTGCACAACAGGAGCTAGATAGGAAGAAAGTAGAGTGCAATGCTTAGGACCATACATGCAAGGGTGAAGTCAGCTTTCAAAATCACAAAACTAAAGATTATTCCCTTTTTCTAAAGAAGAAGACTGCCGTAGCACCTGGTGAGCTGGAACAGGCTTGACCCCAGCCTATGGCTCTGCACTGACGATTACTGACACTCATTGAATTAAATGCTCTGGATGCAAATGATTTTTACTGGCGCAATATGTTATGACTCTATCACTCACCTTGAAAGAGGAGACTAAAAATGCTTTGATAAATGGTTTGAAACATTGCCCAGTTTCACTGGCTTTGTTCTTCTAAGTGTTTATACCTCTTGCTTCAGCTGCAAAGCCATTTCATCATGTCCTAAAACAATGCTTCGCAGAGAACTGCAGTATACGGAGCTATGAAGTGGAGCATGTTGGCCTCCCCCGCCAACAGAGAGTGTAGTCTTAACAGAAAGTGTTTCTTTCCCTTTTGAGGCCAAAGATTACGACACAGCCCATTTATACAGTCCAACCTTACCTTTACTTTCGAGAGGCGTGTTTGATGCTGTCTTAGGTCTTCTTTCTTCGTTTGCAGTGCAGGCTGGTAGAGCAACACTTTTCTTGTATTGTTCTTTTCTGACAGCAGTGATTTCACATTCTGTGCATCTGGACCCCAGAGCACCACTCTTAACCTCCTCTGATGCTTGGCTTCTCCTGGATCTCACACTTTTGTACGCTAGTGACTTCTGGTGCCATTTGTGGTAACCAACCCCCTCAGTGAGTTCTTTCCAGCTACGGGTTAGCACACTCACAAGTCCCTGAGGGAAACCAGTCTCATATCTAGAAAGGAGCTGCAACTTCTCTCCAAGTTCCTGTAACATGTTGGCAGCCACAGACTTATTCAACATGTCCAGTAGTGAGTCCTCACCTGCCTGTGGGATCAAAGATGTTTGGGAGATCTTTGCATTTGGGTCCTCTGCAGTGGTTTTGCACAGAGAATGACAAGACACTTGTCTTAAAACTGGGTATTTTTCTTTTCTTGTTGTATCAGCATTTAAGAAGCCATCTTCATGCCCTTCTGTAGGCTCACCTGTACCGATGGCACTCCTGCTTCCAATTGTGCTGAGGATTAAAAAAAGCTCTATTAAGTGAGTGTGGTAACAATCAAAGAGCACAGAATTGATTTCTTCTCTCCTTGCCTCAGTAAAATGATATTCAAAGAAATCCAAAACTTTGCTTTCTTAGATGTGATGTGCAAAGGACTCAGATATAACAAGAATTTAGTGTCTAAAGAAGTCTTCTCCAGCAGCTCCTGATTCTATATACTCTACTTTGTGTTGGGCTTTTTTTTCATTTTTACCAGTTTGGAAACTCTGATCTTCCATGATTGTGAGGACCATCTTTACTTTAAACTATAACAGTTTAATTAAAGGACTGTCAATGTAGAAAATTTAAAATTTTATAATCTCAAGTACTAAGAAAGTTTACCAAAAAGTCTTAGTCCTCAAGCCTTTAAACACACACGAGCTTAGCTGTAACCACATGGTTACCCCCTCCAGTTTCAGTGGTAGCTTCTTACACTCTTAACTGAGTGTACACAAATGTGTTTGTAGACTGAAATAACTTGAAGGAAATTTCTGAAATTCAAAAGCAAATTGGGCAAAACAAGGTTTGTCCTTGGAACAAAAGAATCAGTGGAAAGCAAATGAGATTAAACTTGAATTTAAACCCATTTTTCTAGAGGAGTCACACCCCAGTGGAACGCTGGCAACATCAGCTCCCAGTACATTTAGTCAGCAGACACGAACTTCATGAAACCCACAGGGCTCTGTGCCTAGCAATGTGCTATTGTTCGGTCCATGCCAGAATAGCAGCACAAGGCTATTACACGGCATTCTTTAACTAAGCGCTCAGAGTTTTTATGTTAAATATATTAAACTCATGAAATGCTGACAGCAGAAATGAACATTAAGTGCTAGGCCTCAAGGAGTCAGCATTAGGTACAGGACACTGTCACCTTCCCACTCGTCTCCCTCTGCTCACACAGTGTGGCAGGGTGCCAGTTCTGGTCATGTTCCTCCCCCATCTCTCATGTTCTGCCTTGTCCACATCTACCTTGGGACTCCTTTTTGTGTTTTCACTTAAAAACTAGTTAAAAAAAGCTTCTTTCCTGCTCCCACCACTACTGGCATAACACTATTACCTGGGAGTAAAACCAAGGGGAAGATCTGTAGTGAAATCTGAGTATGGTTCTCCTGGTATCTTCTTGTCCCTCTCTTCCACCCTAGTTTTCATCTACAACAAAATTAATGTTTCCAATTTAAGACTGAAGGAGGTGTGAAAGGGAAGAGGGAAGTAGAAGAACACTCTGGATGTAAAATACCTGGTCAAAGAAATATACAGGTCCTGTCTCCAGTGCTGCAGCTGTAAGCGTTGGTTCCATTACTCTCTAGAATGAAGAAGGGGTGGAGCACCACACAGGAAAATAGTTATGTCAGCAGGCTGTGAGAAAGAAATTGTTTATGTTTTTAAACAAACAGTGAAGCTAAGAAACTACTTTCTGTATGAGGCCTTGAAAATCTGTTTCATATAATACAGGAACCACCACTGTATGAATGGGAATACTTTACTGAATCAGTGGATTAAATTACATGTTTGATAATTTAGGTTCATACTACTCTAAACTACTGTTTTCATGACCTACAATTATTTCTGAGAATAGGCAATGTCTCAGCTTCTTACCTGAAAAAGAATACTGCTTCCATCTGCATTTATGATTCGGTGAGTATGTCAATAAATATGCTTTTATTTTAAAAGTGGGTTTTATGACTCTTACCACAAATATAAAAAAATTATTTGAAAGATGCCAGTGTGGCAACCTTTGACTCTCTGCAGCCCTCCATTCCCTACCAAGACTGCACAGAGGCAGAGAGATTTGCTGTTAGGGAGACTCTCACTGTAGAACATCCTAACACATATAGCTGCATATATGAGCAGTGCAATAGCTCCTTATCACAGAAGTATAAGGACTCTTTTTGAAGCATTGGTCCAGACAATGGATTGTTTTGTCCATGTGAATCCTGTCACTTAAAACTGTTTTTAAAAATGAGCCCAAGAAGAGGCAATAATCTGACTTATTCTTCTATTTCCAGCATGTGTCTATTCATGCAAACAGAGAAGCACTTGCTTTGTCCAAACCCGAGTGCACAAACACCGGTCTGTGCTTCTCAAGATGACTTTCAGCAGTAGAACAGATGAAATTTGTTTCTCTTTAGATGCACTCCTTGCGCCCTTTGAAAATCTATCCTCCAAAGGATGTTGATGATGTGACACTAGCTGATGCAAGCCAGGATGTTTGGATTATGGCTGACAGGCTGTAATTAAATTGCTGTTTGGTAAAAAGAAAAAGAAATTGCCAAGGAATGTGGAAAGAAGCGTTAAATGTGAATTGTTTGCCTGCTCTTGCCACCTTTAACTTTGGTTTAGCTACGTCATTTGCATTTTAGGTAAAATGTTATAGAAGGAGTGGTTTCAGAATTAAGGAAGCCCTTTTTTTTGCCCATACTAAGGAAGAAACTATTTGGTGACAGCTGTCATTCCCATAGTAAATGCCATGGGTGATGACAGCTGAGGAAGTACAAGTGTCCTCTATCCTCAGCAGCTGATGAGGGGGAATAGCTTTCCTTCTAGAGTTCATAAGACATATTTGCTCCTATGCAAGAAACATTTTCTTTGTTTACATCCAGACTTTAGGTCCGATATTAAACCTCTAGCCATAAAAATTGTCTCATTGACTTCAGCAGATTTTTAGAGCTGCAGAAGGATGGTGAGTTTTTGGCCATAAGCTAGGAAAAAGAGCATTAAAGTCTCATAAACACAGAAATAATGGCATCAGTCCCAGAAATGCAAACAGAAACAAATACAACATCCCTCTGTTCAACTCTTCTTGGGTCTGATATAGGCCACTTACTCCTTAGTTGTCCTCCTCCCTCCTTTCCAGGATTAAACCGCAGCTGTCAGAGACGGCTCCCCTGTTCCATGTCGTCGTTTCTTGATACTTGCATACATACAAAAGAAAACATAACATACCCTGAAAGAAGTCTTTTTCTGAAGATCATAACTTCTTTTGCTAGGAAAACAGTGCAATGGGAGCTGCCTCCTTGGAAGAAAAAGAAGAGGTCAGTCTCTATGTTGTCTTCAAGGAAACAGTTTCAAGTCCTGCTGCTTAGTTACCATGTTTTGGACTGCATTCAGCCCTTCCCTTAACTCCACAGCCACTGCCTGCCTTTCTCCAGGAGGCTGGTTAAGAGAAAAAGAATAGCTATTATGAGAAACAGAAAAAAAAAACCCAGTATCTTTCTCCACCTAAAAATGGTATCTGCATGTCTCTTCTGGCCTATGGCCCATCCAATACTGCTTTCTTACCATGCTGCCTAGTACAGCATGAAATTGGAAAATGTAGCATTCATTAATATAATGTGTATTAACCACTAGGAACAGCTGACTGGCAATAACAGGAAGAGGACAAAAAAAGCTGAGCTGGTAAGGGCATGCTGCAAGATGTGGCTCACTCTCTATGCTTCCAAGAGACCAGATCCTCTTAGAAGCAACCAGGTGAGGAGTGTGGAGTCCAGCTGTCAGTCTGCTCATCTCAGTGTTTGCTTTCTTAATGCAGTCAGTCCAGCTTCTTACTCCCACTTTGCAATTTTGTCATTCAGCGTTCCTATTTTTGCATGTTGGTTATAATGCTGTTATCCTATCTGTACTCTCTTACATAGACTTTAGCACTAATTCTGGGGCTGGAAGCAGCATAACCTGGAAGGTGCTTAAATGTGCTCCTTCCAACATGCCTTCTTCTCTGCCAGTCTAATGAACACAGCTCATGGAGGGCTCCTGGATCCAGTAAAAGCACTTCAGAACATAGCACCACCTCAAACATGGGAGACATGTTGTTAAACCTGCCTCATAGCTCACAGGCAGTTTTTTCACTCTGCTAGGTTTTACGTATACGCTTTGTTAAATGTGACTCTCCTCTACAATTTATTTCCAGCCCACTTTTTTAAGGAGGCTTCTGCAAATGTCCAGTCTGAGGCAGATCTGGCAGAATAACAGACCTAAAGATAAGGATGCCTGGACACACTATGTGAAAATCAGCAGCTGAGTAGATGATAGAGGCCCATGGAAATATCCTCATTAAAAAAAAAAAAAAGGGCAGACCAAACTCTGCTGAATTGTGTGGCAAGAGCCAGCTGGCCAGCTGCACGTGTTGTACTACAGAGCAAGCTAAGGGGCACCTCAGCGGTTATGGACAGTGCTTGAGTCATTCTGGGGAGGAAGGAAACAACCCTCTGAGAAAAATGGCTTTGTTAATGCAGCTGATTGAAGAAATATTTTTTCTACTTCTTGTCATTTTTCCTCTGATGCCCTTACTTCTGGATTTCATGTCTGCAGCTCCTGCATGAGATGGATTCTTACCTTGCTTATTTTTCCTTTACCTAACTCTGGTCCGTATTTCTCCTTCTGTATTTCCTGGGCTTCTGTAGATTTTATGGCCTCCTTTATCTGTGACTTCAGCTCTAGAAAATCCATGATCTGGCAACTTGTCCATTCTGGCACATAGTAGAACGAACGGACCAGGAGCACAAGCTAGTTACTCTCTTTTTTCAAGCTATCAAAGGCACCAAAGGGGATACAGTGAGAGGTAAGAACAGTCTGGTACATTTGATTAAAATTGAACACAAAAGTAGAAACAATGCTATAGGATCTCTCAAAACTATTGTGCCCAGCTACAATAAATGTAAACCAAGAAGATTTAAGATGACTTAAAATGGAGAATTCAGTGAATATGACCCCCAATGTTCCCCCTTCCCCATGCTACCAGCCACAAAAAAACAACCCCAACACAGCTCTGTAGATTTCTCCTCTCCCTAATTAGAAAACTAGAATGGAAAGCAATAAACAAAAATTCTTACAGGCAACATTAGTACACATGCTTTCATGTCACCCACTGTCAATATGAGAAGGAGCTATTCATCCATGGCTCTCTTCATCAGCCTCAGACAACATCAGTTCTGATTGGAGAAGGGGCAACAAAACAGCAGGAAAACAGCATCAAGTTTCAAATGGCTCACCTGCTCTATCATCACACAAAGTTTATTATGCTTTAACAGGAGTCATAGGACCCTCCTGGCAGTGGTCCAGTTGTACGAATTGACATCAGCATGTAACAACCTGGTTTAAAGGGCAGTAAGTCGTACCACAGCAGTTCCCAACCAGTGAGGCATGTTCTTACTGTTCTGAACCCCTGATGTTCCCCCTCCCCTCAACACCTGTGCCCGTCATCTTGTGCTTCCTATTTGTGGTCCCCACGGACACACAGAGCTGTGACCAGATGACATTTTAACATGTGTGTTTTTTAAGGGGGAGCATGTGCCCTTGAGTTCGAAGGCCTATTCTGCTGCACTTTCCAATTGGGTGGAATTGGAGGAGTACAACCTGCCTGGGAGACACAAAACACTTTGATATAAATGGGTTTTGGTTTGGAGAGGGTCACTGGAATAAGAGGACAAGCCAGGGGCCAAAACCCAAAAGGTTTCAGACCAACAGCCAACAGCAGAGACTTACTCTGTCTCCACGAGCAAGCACCTTCTTGGTGAACTGGAATAAAAAATAGAAGATCTTGCTAAAACAAAGCAGTCCTTTTCTAGTAGGAACAGTGTTACAGTGTCCAACGTTGTTAAAATTTTGCAGCTTGAGTCACTGCAGACATGAGATCCAGAAGCAAGGGCATCAGAGGAAAGCGACAAGAAGTGGGACAAATGCTTCTGTGATCAGGTGAATTAATGAAGCCGTTTTTCTCAAGAGGTTTGTTTCTTTCCTCCCCAGATCGACTCCAGCCCCATCCCTACTCGCTGAGGTGCCCCTCGGCCTGCTCTGCACTCCTGCACCTGCAGCTGGGCAGCCGCCTGTTGTCAAGCAGCTCGGCGGGACTCGGTCTGCCGGTTTTGGTGGGGACATTTCCCGGGCTTCTACCGTCCACCCAGAGGCGGAGCCCAGCGATGGCGCCACCACCCAGCGCGGCCCGCGC
>NW_009729498.1:1927-2210 GCF_000703405.1 Apaloderma vittatum | reverse complement strand
AGGAGGGACACCAAGGGGAGCGGTGATTTTAATTCACTCACTCCTCAGGGTGGCGTTTTCGCTTTTGGCTGCGTAAAGACAGGGTGAGATTATCCAGGCACAACTCCTGGGGGGGCACAACCCCCGTGTGGGAGTGGGCTTCACGACAAGATGGGTTTTGCTCCGGCCCAGAGGCGAGGACACGCGACTCCCAGCCCAGAAGAGGAACCCAGCTTCCCCCGAGGAGGGCACGGAGAGCAGCCAGGAGGCATCATCCCCCGTGTTTGTGGCGGGAGGGAGACAG
>NW_009729498.1:0-1676 GCF_000703405.1 Apaloderma vittatum | reverse complement strand
CCTCCGCCTCCTCGGTCGGGCCGCCCTGGCCGGGTTGGGGAGCCTGGCAGTAGCAGGAGAACCTGTGGTCGGCCAGCGTCTTGGGGCTCATCTTCTGGGCGAAGGAGGCATGCAGGTAGCCCAGGCTGTGCTTCTGGCTGGCCTTGCACTTGACCACCAAGATGTTCTTGGTGATCCTCTGCACGAGCGGGCCCGTGGGCTCCGTGGCCAGCTGCCAGAGGGTTTGTTTGGTTTCGGGCGAAGCCTGCACGGAGTTGAGGACCGAGCTTTTCAGGGCAAGCGGGGTGGCCTCAGTCTGGCAGTTGAGCGCCAGTTTGACGTGCTGGCACTGGTTTTCCACCACGCCTTGAGCGGCCGCTTTCAAGCACGACGGCACGTAACAGCGGCCGGAGCTGAGCTGCGTGACGATGGTCCCGTCCACCGTCTGGATCGCCGTCTCCGACACCCCCAGCTCCACAAAACACCGGTAATCCGGTCCTCGGTCCCTCTGCCGCACCGAATAAACCTGCAAGTCGGAACCGGTGATGATCTTGACGGCGTCGACGCTGGGCTGCTTGCGCGCGCCGTAGCGGAAAACGTTCCCACAGTTCTTGTTCTTGCAGCTCAGGCCACGGGTGCCGTTGTAAGTGCCGCAGCGCGGACATTTCCGGATGCCCCGGAGCGTGGCCTTGCCCAGGTCGGATAGAAAAGAGGGGGCTTTCGTCCTCACCGACGCTGGTTCCATCCTCCTGGTGCACCTGGAAAAGCAGAGATGGGCAGGGGGGCCTTAACAACCCGGGGTGGGACGCAACACACCACACCTACCCCCGGCTATTTGCCTGTCTTGGCCATGTGGAGGGAAAACAAGGCTAAAAGTGAGATTTTGGTGAATGCCCAAGCCATGAATTCACCCCTTGGGGGTAATGAAAAAGGACCTGGAGCAGCTCTAAGCGACGTTGAGGTGGAAATCAGGGTCCAGGTGGGCAATGACGGGGAAAAAAAATCCCACGGGGACAAGACAGAAATAGTGTGATTCCCTTCAAATGCTCCCGACGCTGGTTTTTGGACCGGGCTGGCAGCTGAGGAGCAAGATGGCGACTTCTGGGAGCATCCCCAGCACTTGGGGAAGCCACCAGCTCCAACGCTTCAAGCTTCTCGCCTGTCAAATCCATTTTCTCCCGCCCAGGCTCACACAGCGCCCTGTCCCCATCACGCAGGGACATGGGGTAGGCAGGGAAAGCTACCTGGCTCCTTTTGACCCCACGGGAGAACCTCTCACTTGGCCCTGCCCCCTCCCTGTGAGCAAAAAAAACACCCTTCCCAGGGCAAAACCAGGCACCACGCCAAGAGCTACATGTGGCCGAGGCTTCCAGCCAGCCTTCGCACCCAGTGAGGGCGCTGGGCAGAGGGGAAAGGGACATTTATTGTCACTGCCAAAGCCACATCATCTCCTGGAGACATCGGCACCGAGCACCTTAAGGCGGATGCGACGACACACGTGGGACCAGACGCTGGTTTGGCTTGGAAAAGACCCCAAAGCTCATCTAGTTCTTACCCCCCACCATGGTCAGGGACACCTCCCACCACACCAGGGTGCTCAAAGCCTCCTCCAACCCGTCCTCGGACACCTCCTGGGAGGGAGCACCCACAGCTTCTCTGGGCAACCTGTGCCAGCGCTTCACCACCCTCCTAGCGAC
>NW_009729497.1:0-6054 GCF_000703405.1 Apaloderma vittatum | reverse complement strand
TGGCTGCAAGCTGCAGTACAGGGCAGCTGTGCTGACAGTGGGGCTGGCAAATAAGAACCAGAGTCTTATGGGACAGCCATTGCTGTTTCCTCAGTGGCACCGCTGAAAACAATGCTGGCTTTTTAATTTAAAGGGAACCCAGGAGAAATAATGGAAACACCGGGTGAGAGCAGCCCTTCCTGGGCTCACCCCCAGCATCCATCCTGGATGGAGAGACAGAGATTTGCAGAGCGGGATTGGATGCTTTCCCATCCCGCTGCTCTGTGAACAGCCTGTGGTTGCTCCACTGAGCTCTAGCAAAGCCCAAGCAGCTCCCGGAACGGCTGCTGGATCTTTCTCCCCTCCTCACGGGCTGCCCCTCTTGGCATCATGCATTCCTACAAGTGAGAGCTGCTGGCTACCCAGTGGGGGCCAGGATTTCCAACTGGCCTCCTCCAGGTTATGGGATTGCAAAACAGCCTTAATAAAACTCCTGGCAGGGACTGAACCGGGGGACACCGTTTACACCTTGCTTTTTCACAGCGGCCCAGCCCAAATGCTCCAAACCCCGCATAGCCGATTCAGCTTTACCCACTGGGGACAAGTCTGGCACAGGACTTCCCCCTCCAGCCCCTTCAGCTCCCCCACCACTTGCATCCCCAGCCACATTCCCACCGGCCCAGCACCATTTCTCCCCTGAATCCCCACCAGGGACGCACATGAGTTGCCCTCAGGTTCAGCTGAAACAGTCAGACCTGTTCCCAGCGTAGGGGGGGAAAGGTGCCCGCCCTAGGGGATGAGGCAGGGAGAGCTCCAGGCTCCCAGGCGTGGGAAAAAAACCAAGGAATTTCAGAAAAAGAGACATCCAGCGAGAGGGCAAGCCTGGCCCCTGCCTGGCTGCGAGGATGGTGCATTTCAGCCCTCCCTTCCCCCTGAGCCGGCAGACCTCAGGTGGGAAATCCTGCGAGATGCGAGAAGAGGAGCCGGGATGGAGGTTGCCAGGCAACTTTAATTCAGCCCTTGACGAACTTCCAGCACTTTGCTTGCTGCAGAGCCCAACCAGCACATCATAAAACATCAGGTCCACCTCGCACCCATGGTGTCCATCTGTCTGTCTGTCCATTACATGGGCTTCCTCACGGCCCCATGGCCAGGGTGCCCCTGCAAGGCGACGCATCCCCCCTCAGTAACATTGCCAAAAGCCAGCCCAGGCTGAGCCACCTTTCCCAGCAGAGATTTGTAGGGGCAGGATTTGACCCGTGGGACTGGGCTTTCTGCCGCTGCCACATGAATATTTCTCAACCAGCTGGGATTTTTGTCAACAACAGCAAGAAAAAAGTGCTAACGTGCTGGAAGCCCTCTGGGAAGAGGGGATCTGTGCTGCATTTGGGGGCTGGGAACAGGGAGGGAAGGAGCACAGTGACCTCCTGGGAGCCTCTCGCTGAGTTTATTTTAGTTGCTTTCTTTAAACAAAACCACACTCAACCCCGAGGTGCTTTAGCGGACACGCATGAGAGCTTTGGGGAATCAGGAAGCAGATATATCTCTCCTTTACCCAAATTTGGGATTTGAGCACAGCAGGGGGGAGGAAGAACGGTGACACTGGCTCCTCTTGAGGAGCATCCTGCCCTGCTCCCACCACAAAGCCCTCCACAACCACCACGGAGCCAGGGGGGCAGGCAGTGGGCACCAGCAGGCCATGGGAACGGGCTCTGAATTTCACCATCACGGCACTGCCCCCATCACTGCCAGCAGAGCCCAACGCATCCAGCAGAGGAGAGCATCCAGCTCTGATCCCACTAGCGTCACGGCGGAGAGGAGGCACATGAAGGAGCAAAGTGATGGATGCGAGAGTGAGCGGGGCCGGCCAGGGACACAGACCGGTTCAAGGGGCGCTAGTGTTGGCAGGAGCCAGACAGCTAAACAGTCCTGAAAAGACAAGCTGATCTGCCAGCAAAAAACCTACCAACAGCCCAACTTCTGACAGATTTGGCCCCCTGGCCCCCCAGCACCATGCCTTTATCTTCATACCCCCTGCACGCTCTGCAGGGAGCAGAGACCAGCCATGGTGTCCCTCTGCATGGCTGCAGGGATTGGGGCATTTTAGCTTCTCTCCAGCTCCCTGTTTTCACTATTCTTACAAGAACTCGTTCCTCTCCTCCATCAGGTTGGGTCTGATATGGAGCAGGAGGTTCAAAGGGGCTGCCAGGCAGCAATGGAGCTCACTGCCAAGTCCCCATGAGAGCTTTCCTGCCATTCCCATCCAAACACACCCCCAAAAATCCAACTGAGAAAATAAGGAAAGCCGCTCTGGCCTGTGGCATGGGCAGGCATCACTTGCCTGGAGCTGCCTGACAAACACAGGGACAGCTCTGCTCCAGCAGCTCCTGGTGTGCCATGAGCAGAAAGCAAGAGCCCAGCCCCCGGGATGGCAGGATGGAGCACTCCGCTGCTCCCTGTCCATACGGAAAACTCACCAATACCGGCTGTCAGTCAAAACAGCTCCTAGCCCAGCTTCATCACCCCAAAAGCCCGGCTCAGAGCTGACCTGGGAGGGAAGGGTGCAAGGAGGGGAGGCTGAAGGGCAAACCCTTGGAGCTCAGCAGCAGGACCAGGAACAATAAAGGATGCTCCAGCCAGTCCGGACCCGGCACCCGCAGGCAGGGCAGCCAATATCCCACAGAAGCAATTCACCCAGAGGCTGCTTGGCTCTTGCAAGCCAGCAGTAAGGACACAGATCCCACAGCTTTTCCCTCCCATCCAGCACATCTGCCACTGCAGAAACCCCATGGCAGCAACAGCCCTGGGCCGACCCCACAGCCTGGGGGCACCCAAGAGCCCAGCCGGGAACTACGTGGGAACTGGGAAGTGAAACCGGAGGATTCGAGTCTCGGTGGCCTGACTTCACCCTGCCCCCAGCCTGCCCCCACATCCCAACCACAGCCTCCGAGCATCGGGACACGGGGTGCAGATCCCCGGGGCTCCTCCTTCCTCCACTCAGCGCTACCAACATCACCCCCAACCCGCAACATTTTCCGTCCTTTTCTGCCTCAGTTGCTGCACGCCAGGCTTCGCCGCTCGCCAGCAGCCCCCCGGTGGCCCAGACAGACAGATGGACAGATGGACAGATGGATGGACAGCCCTCCACCCCACAGCAGAGTTTCCCAGTGAGGGGGCGTTCGCAGCCAAGTGGTTCAGCGCTGGATGCGATCTGCAAGTTCAGTCTTCAAAGGCTTTGTGGCTGAAGCACATTGTCTCCACGGCAGAAGCAGGAAAATACTTGTAGAATTAAATTCCCAGGAACAATTAGAAAGAAAACAAGAAAAAGTCCCAACCCTAAGTGTAAAGGGACATTTCAGAGCCAGCAGATCTCAAGCTTTCTGATGCATTTGAATCCATTTGCTCGTCCCCATGGCTGCACTGTGTTTCATTTCACTGGGCTCGTACAATGCAAGACAAGGAATTAACTCGGGTGTTTGTTTAGAGCTGGTTTGTCTTCCGTTTTTTTCCCAAAGCTAGGTTTGAGTTTCAAAGACGTTTCTTGGCAATGTCCAGAGTTTTCACCATCAGTGCAGCACAAGGTTTCCCTGAGGGGAAACTGAGGCTCAGAAATCCTGTATGACCTGGGGTCCCCTCAGAAGAAGGGGCAAGAGCTGGAGCACGACCCAGCTTGCCTGGTGTGAACACGGGGCTTTCTGTCCCATGCCTGTCCCTCTCCCTTTTATTTATTCCAAAGATAAACTGTTTTCTTTTCAAAAGTCCAGCAAACCCAGATGACGGGAGTGGTTTTATGGCTTCCAGCTTTAAAAAACCTCTTCTTGTTTCTTTCACTTTCCCTTCAACAAAGCTTCGAATTTGGGGTCAAACCCAATTTGATATTTAACTTTGCGTTCAAAACTGCACGGCATGAGGCAGCAGCACCTGGCCTTTCCCACAGTCATTTGCATACCACCAACTTTGCTTCCCCAAAATCAGTTCCCCACCTTATTTGCATGGGCTGGGCTTTTCCAACAGGCAAACGAGAGCCCTCCATCAGGTAAGAGGAGATGGGGTTTTACCTGGGGGGAGCTTTTAAGCAACAAGAAAAACACAACCCGGAGCACACCCTGAATAGCCAAGCTGCATCCCAGCCCTGGTTGGTAACACGGTGCCTGAACCCCACGGCTTCCTTCATCTCCGAACAGTGGAGCTCAGGCACCAGGAAGCAGGATGTGGTGGGTTTGGTGGTAATCTTGCTATGGTGAAGACCTTGTGCTTGTAAATCACCAGGAGCAGCGGGACGGCCAGGCAGGGAGGGACAGCAGCAGGGCAGGGAGCTCTCCCCTTTGAACAGGAACAGGCACCCGCCCAGCACCAGCAGCCGGACACTGCTGGGGGAGCTTTCACAGCAGGAGAACATAAAAAAACTCTGCGGGCATCGTCCTTTTCATCCCCAAGAGGCAGTGGGTCCCCGGGACTGAGCTCCGTGCAACCAAACCACCCATCTCATGAGCTGCTTCCCAACAAGTCCCGTCAAGATGCCAAGTGGAGCCGGCGGCAAGCGCAGGGAGGGAAATTCCCCACACGCGGCCAGGCGAGGTTGGCACTGCGGCTCCACCGCACTCACCGCTGCCCTCCTGCACGGGGTGCCGCCAGAGCACCCCCCCTCGCTGGCCCTGCCAAGCACACCTGGGTGCTTTTTTCCAGTACATGACCTGCCAGATTTGCTGAATAAACCTCCCAGTTCCGGCAAAGCCCACTGCGTTCCTGGCGGGGAAAGCGGTGAAAGGTTCAAATGGATGTTGGAAAAGGCGGGGGAAGAACAAGCCTACAACTCAAAGTGCTCGTTTGCAGGAACCGAAAGGGTAGTTGGGGTTTTTTTTCCCCTCCGGTTGCAACACAAAAACAAAGTCAAGATAGGGATCTCAGCGTGCTGGGGGGGCAGCTCCCTGCTCCTTGTGCCTCCGGGCAGAGCGAGCCTGGCCAAATCCAAACGAAGCAGAGACCTGTCCTGCAGGACATGGGCACAGCATCACTGGAGCCATCCTGCCCAGGTTTGGGGTTCAGGCAGGGGGTTCCAGTCTGCACCTGCCATGGAAGGAGGCAAAGCAGCCGGAGCCTGCAGTGGTAGGCCAAGTAGCACAAAAAATGCCACCATTGCTATTAATAATTTCACTGTCTCTGGGAGAATCTACACTCCTCATCCATTTTGGGCAGTCTCTTTGTCTTCAGAGACTATTTTTCTTGGCATGTGAAGAGCCCTCTCATGGTTCCTTCCCCCCCACACACTTCACATTCCCAGTTTCAAAGGCGAGGCAAAAGCCACTGGCTCACCTGGGTACTGATGGTGAGGCCAAAGAGAGCCCCAAATCCCAGTGCTGCCTGGCTGCAGGCCAGGTCCCTTCTACCCCTGGATGGGCAGGGAGGTGCAGCTCGACCCCAGCACAGATAAGCCCCCTGCACAAACCAGTCACCTCCGCCTGGGGGCATCCAGAGCCCCCACAGCCATGTGTCCCAAGGAGCCAGGGCTCACCCAAGTCACATCCCTCCTTGCCTCCCATGGGGAGGGTGGTGGCAGGCGGGGGGAGGCAGGGATTGCTCTGCCCCACCTGCATCAATTTCAGATCTTGTCCCAGCTGGCTGAAACACCAGCTGCCTCCAGGTAACACTCAGCCTCCCCAAACACCACCAGCAGTCCCCGATTTCTTCCCTTTGCCTTTCTGCTGGGGAAGAAAAGGGCTGTCTCTAGGCCTCCCCCCAGGAGCTGGTGCCATGTCTGGCTGCAGTCCTCACCACCACCTTCCCTCACACCTTCGGCATCACCCCCTGTCACTCCTGCCCAGGTTGCTCAGCCCCACCTCACCTCACACCCCAGATCTGTCCCCAAAGAAAGCCACGTGCACTGCCACCAGACCCCCCCCAGCTCGTCCCCCCCAAAGCCTCCCCTGCACCGGGCTTCCCTGAAGCCTTCTCTGCCCTGCCTCCAGGGCTCTGCCCCCCTCTTTCCCGCAAGGCATCACTCCCTGGACTTCCACCCCAGCAGGGCAGACTCCTGCTCCCCCTCTTCTAGTCCCTGCCTGCACACCCAGCACCCTA
>NW_009729496.1:0-21222 GCF_000703405.1 Apaloderma vittatum | reverse complement strand
TATGTATATATAATCTGTTTCTGATTTGTTTCAGTTTTTTAATAATTTATTTAAGAATGGAAATCAGGACTCTAAACAGAAGACCTCAGAAGAAGTAGTTTACAACTTTCGTCAGTACCTGGGATATTTAATTCACCTATGATTTTATAAGGGAAATTTAATTTATAATAATTCTTAAATATTTCCTATACTAATAAGTAACAATATCATGGAAGTTTGGGGGTTTTTAATGGATCTAATTGAACAGATGGTTTAACTTAACACCACAGTCTCCTGCTCTGTTTTTGACTCATATACACAAAATGTATGTCTTCCCAATCTCTATTTTACATTGATCATCAGCTCTGACATTCACCAGATTTATATCTCTATTGTTTTCACTAGAGATGTTTAATTAGTGAATCGTATTTACTGAATCCTATTATTTCTGAACTCACCACACAGCTGAATTTCCTTTCCTAAAGAGCTGGTTGGTTCCTTATGTCAGAACAGTGCATGCTTACAGCTGAGGTGGAAGATCGTATCTTCAGGTCTCAGATGTGAGCTTACCATGCCATAACCTGTAACTACTCACTTATGTTGACCCTGACATGATACAGATATTCCAGGTGCTACTCTCCATTTGCTATGACATAGATATTATCTTTGCATCTAAACAGTTGCTCCTCTTCTAGTTTCATCAGCCTTCCTTGCCTTGGCCAGACTTGGATCTTGACCTGCATGTTACAGTGTGATTGAGTGGAATAAATCCATCTTAATTACATATTAACCACCAAATAAATATTCCAGAGCACAAAATGAACCAGTCACTAACTCTTTTAGCGTACTAATCCTGAGGGGAATCTAAACATTTTGATTTCTAATATATAAAAACACTCCAAATTTTTTTGTGTGTTCTTCTTCAAACTTCTCTCTTGAGACATTTCTTCCAAAAACCTACAAGCAATTACAAATGAATTACATAAGGATCATCTGACTGTCCATGTTATCTCCTGGAATTTTGCAACTATCTCTTTTCAAATACTATGACACTAAAATATCTATGTTACTGTGAATGTTACTACCATCATTTTAACATTCATTTAACAATACTAACACATTCTGAAGTAGTACTGCAGTCTGAGTAAGAAAAAAAAAAGACCTCATTTGTGTTTTTTTAACTTATTTGAAGCAGGTAACAAGATTTGTGGAAGGTAAAAAAAATGTAATACCTAAAAAAGAGATATCTAAAACCCGCCCACTCACTGGCTTTCTATGTTAACTGTTAGTGGAAGAGAATGTTTGACATCTCTTTTGTAGCTGTTTAGAATGGCTCTTACAGAGCTAGATTATCCTTATAGGCAGTGGACACGGTCAAACATCATCCAGCATCAATAGGATGCTTCTGCTGCGTTTTGTCCTTAAGAAACTATGTTAATAGAATACAGAACTCTTGACTAAATATACCTCTCATTTTCTCAACTTTGGATCCTCCGAATTGATCTTTCCCTTCATACAACTACCATGGGTTCTTTCAATTATTAATGAGCAGTACTGTTAGCCTAAGCTTAAATTAGCAGTATAAATAGAGGAACAATTTGAGAAAACTTGCTATGATTAGTCAAAGAGCTAATTTTGAAATGACAGCTACATATAGATCTCAGATCCATTTAGTTCTAAATTCTTTAGGACTCTCATAGCAGAGAGAGTAACTACATACGCCTGGAAAAACAAAAATCTCAAAACTTTTCTAAGACTATCACTCGAATGGTGAAAAACTGTTACTCTTTTAAGTCCAACTAGCGGCCATCCCTAACATTACTTGTCTTGTAACTACTTCAGTAGTGGTCAAATTCTATAGTGGAATACATAGGAACTAGAGACACAAGGACATTACTTGTCACTAGGTTGTAAAAAAAAAAAAGGAAATAATAATCACCATGAAATACAAAAAAAATAGTTGTTTTGCAAAGCCATGACTAAATGTTACTGTTAGGATCACTTAAATTTTGTTAACATTGATGTAGCTAAATTTTAAAAAAAAATTAATAGTATAGATCAGGCAGGCGCATCTACTAAACTTATATCCAGCACCTTCCTAAATGCTGTTGCTACATAATTTCTGCTGAGTCTTTAATAGTGTTGTGCACATTACATAGAAATTATTTGATACTGAAATTTTTTTATACTTTTCATTTTCTTGAAATCATACTTTAAAAGTCTAAATCACAATGCTAATATCTTGAGAGTATAAAATAGTTCAACTACTTAGAATGAAGATTAAAGGAACTCCTCTGTAGCTTCTGACTAATGATATCTATTTCCAGTTCTCCTTATAAACCAACCTAATCCCAGGTTCAGTCAAAGCTTTACAGAGCATTTCCCTTATGCCTATATCAATCCATCTTCCATCCAGTGTTTTACATACATTGCATTGTCTCAGTTCATCCGTATATTTTTCAGCCCCCATTTAGTACCCTATTATCACACATTATTATTATGTCAACTCCACAGCATTTCTATAATCATAGAATACATTGTCAGGGACCTTTAATGGTCATCTACTCCAACCCTTTTACAACAAGCAGAGGCATCTTTAACCGGCTTAGGCTGTTCAGAGCTCCATGAAATCTGACCTTGATTGTTTCCAGGAATGGGCCATCTACCACCTCTCTGAGCAACCTGTTCCAATGTTTTATTACCCTCATCGTAAAAGAACTATCCAGTCAAAATCTACACTGCTCTAGTTTAAAATCATTGTCCCTTGTTCTGTTGCAACTTGCCTTGTTAGAAAGATTGCCTCTGTCTTTGTTTTAGGTTCCATTCAAGTACTGGAGGGCTACTTTAAGGTCTCTCCAGAGCCTTTTCTTTTCCAGGCTCAACAACCTCAACTCTCACAGCCTGTCTTCATAGGATAGATGTTCTGGCCCCCTGATCATTTTTGTGGCCCTCCTTTGGGCCTGCTCCAACAGGTCCATGTCTTTTCCTGTGCTGAGGACTCCAGAGCCAGACACAGTACTGCAGGTGAGGTCTCACCAGAGCAGAATAGAGGGGCAGAATTACCTCTCTTGATCTGCCAGCCATACTTGATGCAGCCCAGGATGCAATTGGCCTTCTGAGCTGCAAGTACGTGTTGGTGGCTCAGGTCCAGCTTTTCGCCCACCAGTACTCCCAAGTCATTTTTCTAAGGGCTGATTTCTAGCACATCATCCCCCAGCCTGTACTGACAATGCAGATTGCCCTGACCCAGGTGCAGGACCTTGCACTTTGCCTTGTTGAACCTCATGAGGTTCACACAGGCCCATTTGTCCAGTGTGTCCAGGTTCCTCTGGATGCCATCCCTTCCCTCTGGCATATCCACTGTACCAATCAGGTTGGCGTAATCTCTAAAGTTCTTGCATGTAGAAAAGAGAAAAATATCTATGAAGATAAATATCTGAAATATTATACTTCCTTATTAAAGTAGCTAAGGAAACATTTAATTCGCACTGTAAATTCCACTTTACAAGCAATTTGAGCAAAACGTACTTAAGCCATCTGATAAAAGCTGTTCTGTGTCTTTGTGCTTTTTTGAAGTTGTTGACAGCCTTCGAATCTCTGAAACCTACACATTTTGAACATCCAGGCAACCAAGTAATACCACAAAAATCAGTGGAAAGACACCATTGTTTTTTGAGTAGAAATATAAACAAAACCCATAGAACTCTTTAGTTTACATTAGAATTCCTCAACATTTTGGATTAAGTGAAACGTGCATTCTTATAGCTTTTTAAGTTTCAAGTTCAGGTTGGAACTTATACCTTAAAAGCTGAAAACAAATATAAATCCCATGTGTGTTAAACAAATGACACTATATCTAGCTAAAGATGTTACAATGGAACAAGTTTTGAGGATCTGAGTTTTATGTGTTTAAAAAGATTTTGACTAATTTAACTTGTTAAAGAATTCTCTTTGGTAAATATAAAAGGCAATTTACAGGAAATATATAGTTCTACAGATATGCAGAAGTGGTTTCCTGAGGCATATTTAATACTCAGTAGAGATTGCTGTAAAAATAAATTTTAAAACTGTTGTAGAAATGATTTTCAGGCTCTAAGGCCTGGGAATTGCAATGTCACTTCAGAAGGTAGCTTCAAGAGCTTCTCAGAGAAGGGCCCAGGAAACTTTAGAAGGGTATATTTATATTCCTTCTTTGAAAGTAACTGTAATTTATACGTGCAGATACAATCGAGCTCATATTTATATTTTATCTGTTGATTATTTTTTATCTTATTTTTCTGAGTGATCTGGACTCTAAATTACAAGAATATATATATATATATATATCTCCTGAATATCCTGATATATATTCAGGATTTCCCAGCATGTTTTATACGTTCTAATAAATAACTATTTCCAGAAAAGAAATGGACACTGTACAGTCATTGGTTTAAGAAAGAAAATAGTAAATTGCACATAGGAAATTGTAAATGTTCAGGACAGGAAAGTGACAGTCAGTTCAATGGATTGTACAAAAGAATCCCTATGCTTTAATTTTGCGTTGCCTCAAACGTCTTTTTCACCATTTTTGTTGGTCTATTCTGCTTGGAAATCTATCAAAAGTTTCCTGGGACAATAATTTTTTTCCTGTAATATGTAAGTACATACATACACTCTTGCACAGAATACTTTAAGTAACTCTTACTTGTATAGTTTGGACAGATGACCCTTATTTTACATTAAAAATAATGAACAATATTAGTGATCAAAGTTTATTTCTCTGTGCAGAAATCCTACTCTTTATATGTCAAACTGCAATACTTTAAGTTTGCATTAGACCTTCATGAGTACAATGAGAATGGAATCAAGTTTCTGTTCTATTTGTCTGATTTCAATCCTTTATTTTTATAACTTTGCTTCCGTTTACTGGCAATAAACTATTCATTTTCCTTGATAGCACCCACAAAGATGCAGATTACAGAATGTTTCAGAAATTACTCCTAAACTTTCTTGCGCCTTATGAATTATGTATTTGTTGAGTTATGTCTCTATAAACTACTTCTATACCTGTCCTGCTGCCAAAGTTGTGATTACAGCACAGGTGGGTGCACCCAGTACAGCTGTAATCTATCAGACTATGCACAGCAGTGGAACTGCAGTTGCAAGGACATCTACTGTTGAATACATAACCAGTGATTTTGTTACTATCGTGCAACAAACTAGTGAGGTTAAAGCTAGCGTAGGTACAGATACATGTAGACTGAGGAACTGCAGTTGACTAGAAAGAAATGCAATACAGAAGAGAAACAAGCAAAAAGAAAGAGAATAATTTGAAGACAAAAACTGCACTAGAAAAATGAGATTTTGCCCAAACAGTCCTTAGATCACTGAGAAATAAAAGGGAGTTGATTAAAACCAACCAAAATCATTGAAGTTCCTCAATCATAGAAGATTATGGAAGAATAGATATTGCTGAAAGATTTAACAAACCTGAGGATCTCCATCCAGTCTAATTGATTGCATTAACTATTTTTCAGTTCACCATTTGTTTTCCTTTAAATTAATTTGTGTAGTCTTTGTTGGCTTGTCTTGCTGGCTAACATCAAATCAACCATTAACACTCCTCTGTTGTACAGCTCAATACATTTTGGGGCAATTTTATCCTGTCAGTTTGACATGGAGGTGAAGAAGAGGGAGTCATTTGTGTCAGGAAAAGCATTAATAGAAAACTTACCTTACTTTAAGTTCTGAGTTTGAATTATTTTGGTATTATTTCCATGTATTAAGTTTGAACATGAGAAATACAGTAGTAGTGGAAATTATCCCTGCATGTCCAAAAGCTTCCAGACCTACATATGGAAGGCGATGCAAGCTTCTGAAATAAGGTAACCACATGTAACCACATGCGTCTTTGTCATTGGTTATACAATAATTTTGGAAGTCTGGCATACCACCCTCAGAGGTTCCGTAATCTCATGCAAATGTTGCACAACTTCTGTCCTCTCAGCCACCCTAGGCCTGGCCCAGGTGTTAGCTGCTACAAATGTTGCGCAAGTTCCCTTAGTTACTAGAGCTGTAATCTGCTTTTTCAGACTATTCCTCTTCCAACTGTTGAGACAGTTGTTTCTTTCTTTGAATCCCACAGTAGTTCAGTGAACTAAATCATAATCAAGTTCAGACACACATCCAAAATTTTAGCAGAGCAATAGCTTCTTTCTTGCTTTCTCCCATATATTCCAATTCTTCTTCTGGTTGTACTCACAACTTTTATGTACACTACCCAAAACTTAACGAATTTTATCTAGGATGTAGGAATCCTCTCCTCTATGCAAATATTTTCTTCTTGTAACACAAAGATAGTTTGCAACACTTCCCTCAGGTGGCAATTAGTAATGACAGAAATTACCATCCTCCCTGTAGCTTTGCACAGTAAAAAGGAAGTTGGAAATGATGAGACAATTTATCAAGGTCACAGAAGTTAAGTATACATAATAGTTTTAGAATCAGCTATCATATCTCATACTTCAAAGCCCTTATGTTACCTCAGGTCTCTGGCACTGACCTAAAGGGCCCATTTCTTCGTTGCTTTTGCTACGGCAATTGCAAAAACCTTGATTCATAGGGTATAAAACTGACAGTCTTTGGTGTGGTTAATCTGGTTAAAATCCAGGTGCTTCTTTGGTTAAAAATGTGCTTTCTTAACCCTTTCAAACACTAGTTTACTCAACATAGTAAACACAACAAACACTTTCTGTGTGGAATGGTGGTCTTTAACTTTCTCAGAATTTATATGCTAATGGTACTTCTTTTTTTTTTGCAGTATAATATTAAGTAATATTCTGCATTATGAAAAGAGACAAACTAAGTCATTTTCCTGGTTCCCCTCTGCCCTTTATATTTAAAACATTCAGAGTATTTTTTTCTTAATTTTTATATAGGGTGAAGTGCTTTCTCACAAGAAAGTCTCTGCAAGTGTGTTTGTCTGCATTCACAAATTGATGTAATTCTCCAGTATTCTTGGAAGCAGTCAATATTAAATATTCAAAAATTAATATAAAAAAAGGAGGCCATGCACTGAACTGCCCAGCTGTTTATGTAGGTAAGTATGCACGCATTTATATATGTATTTTTGTTTATTTATTTATTTTCAGCAACTATGCCTTCTCCTGTGAGGTAATGCTGATGATAAATAAATGTAGTAAATGCACTTCATCTGACAGTAAATGTACTTCATCTGACAGTAAATGCTAGTCTGAATCAATTGAGATCAGCAAAAGGCATTTATATTTATATCTTGGTGACAAGATTCAGTTGTTTTCTCTTCTTTCTCCATGAAGTTCCCTTGTATAAGGAAAACTGTGCCTTTTGCTCTGATCACTTACACCCACGAGCTGGCCATTCCTTCAGAACAGGGATATCAGAAAGGGAAAGAAGAAGTGTTCCATGCATAGAGTAGTCAGACAGACAAAATACCATCCAAAATCTGCTTAAATAAGCAATATTTAAATTAGATTATCATTCTTGGCTCTGGCTTTGGAAAGGTCCAAAAAATTACTTTGCTAACAGAGCCTAGTGTAGCAAATACGTCATCTATTCCTCACAGAAAATTTGTCCTGGCGAATAGTTTCCATGGCCGCACTGGCTCAAGTGATAAGGTTTTACACCTTGACAAACAAGAAAAGGCAGATGTGATTGCAGGTAAGTGGTAAGGAAGGGCCCAGTTTGTAATCAGTAAACATGATATTGTATGGGTTTTATACCTGATTCAACAAAACATCTGAAGATGTAAAGCATATGGGAATTATATACCTTTTGCACCTCCACAGCTGACACACCACCCAGCCCATGTCTGGTTTTCCATTTCCAAGGGAGAAATAAGCAGGTCTATAGAGTAACATTTATGCAGGAAGTTTATTTTAGAAGGACAGAAAAAAAATACATACTCTTAGGAAAAGAAACAAGCAGGAACGACTAAATAAATTAAAGCTTAAGAATTGTTATAAATTCTTGTAACTAAGACATAAATTCTAACTGTAAAAGAAATCTTGCCTGTAGCTCTGGATGATGCTTGTCTGAGCAATTTGTTCCAGCCAATGACATCAGAGAGAGGATGCAGTGGAAGTACCTCGTGGCAGATCAGGCAACATGTGCTTTTGTCACTGTGGGTGATAGTCAGCAGGAGCCTCTTTTCTGAAAAAACAGGTGGTGTTCAAATAATTTTGAGGATAGGCAAATGTGCATCCACAGTGTTTTCAACATAAATAATAATGCCCCCTACAGAGCTGAAAATTGAAAAGAACACATAGGTTTTCAAAATTCAATGGGGAAATGTTATATTAAAAAGGAGATGCTAAACGAGACAGAATACTTCTGAGCCTGTAAAGTAAGAATCAAAAGAGAAATGTCAGTCAGAATTGACACCTAAGCAGAATGTTAATTTTGTTGTAACACAGTACATCTACTCACACTATTTATTCTTGAAGACTGACAGCTCTTCTCTTTTCTTAAAACCGTTGTAAAAGCATTAGGTTTTCACACTGAAGAATCCATAATTCATGCAGTTCAATGTCCTGACTTTCTCCCCTATTCAAAAATTTTAACTTTATCAAGGATATGGAGCCTGATTATATGTACTTGTTTATTGCCAAGGGGTTTTGTGAGGTCCCTACTTTTCACTCATTAAAAAATTTTGTAGGTCAAAGTTTTGATTTTATCCCCAGGCCAGGTTCAGGCAAACTCTTAATTAAAACTGCAATTAAATAAATTGAGCTAGTTTATGTTGTCACAGGAAGTAAACTTAAAAAAATTAATATATTCAGTATATGAAATGTTCTAGCAGATTAATAATGACATTTTGAAATAGTTTTATCTGTGTGATCTCAATACTGCTATTTCAGAATACATCAAATATTTTCAAAAATCATTATGACTGTCAAAATGCAAAGAGAGAAAAGAGAAGGCAGAGGAGAGCAGGAAAAAAAAAGCTGAAAAAGCTGCTGGACATCTTGTAGATCAATTTTTATCTTAAATTTCTTTAGTTATATACACTGGAGTCTGTTATGCTGGGAAACATTTAAATTTGTATGCTAGTTACATATAAATAGGAAACAAGAAGTCACATTATTTGCGGTTTAGCCTTGTAAATTTGAAGAATCTATTATCCTGTATTAAATTAGAAATCACAAATAGAAACATTAGAATCATCTTTAGATATGGTTTAATACAGCCTGTGAAGCTTAACTTATCTGTATCGAGAACAGATACTCGGTGATAGTGTAGCATATAATATAACAGATTAAACCATCTTTTCATTGATGTCAACCATTCCTGTGTATTCCTGTAGTTATATTCTTCTACTATCAGTTTCAAGACTGACTGACACAATTCTGAATGTGTCTGAGTTTTCTCACCATTAGTTAAAGTATCACAATTAAAGTATCACAAACAAGTAGCCTAAGATTTTTGATAGTTAAGCGTATTTGCAGATCATGGCAAATTGCCCGGTTTGTTAAAATACCTGACATATTAAGTCAGCCATTTTGAGAAATTTCCAAGGGATGCAAATAATTCTTTAAAGCTTTTGGGGAAGATGGAATTTCATCATATGAAACTCAGCAGTAAGAGGGACAAAGGAAATCTGTGGTCACAAGCAGACTCAGACTAGACAGTTGTGGTTCTTGCAAAGCCTTGGGTCTTAGAAAGCCAGCAGCCTTCTGAACTGCATTAGGAAATACATTGGCAGCAGCTCGGTGGAGGTGGTCCTTCCCTCTGCTCAGGGTTGGTGAAATGTATCAGGAGTGTTGGGCCCAGCCTGAGGCTCCCCAGTGGCTGGGAGACATAGATATAGAGGAGTGAGTCCATCAGATAGACGTGATTAAAGGCCTGGACTGACTGACATATGAAAAGAAGTTGAAAGAGTTGGGATTGTTCAGCCTGCAGAAGTGAAAGCCTACAGGGGAAACAATATTATATATGTAGCTGATGGAGAAGGGAGGAAGAGTTAAGAAGACAGGTAGATCTTATCAGTGTTTTGCAGTGCAAAGTCAAGGGGCAATGGGCAAAAAGTGAAATTCTAGTGATTTCATTTAAGCATAGCTTCTTTACAGAGAGGGTGGTCAAACAGGGAGATGCTACCTGGGGAGGTTGTGGAGTCTACATGCTTGGAGACATGTAGAATCCAAAAAAACAGAGCCCTGAGCAACCCGCTTTAACTTTAAGAAAGAGAGTTGGACAAGATAATGTCCAGAGGTGCCTGTGTATGTCTAACTGTCCACATAACCATAATTGGTTAGCACCAAGTGATTCTTTATATAGAGCATCACTCAGTGGATGCGTTTCGATATAGTTAAATTCGATGTAATATAATTGAATATGTGGGAGACTTTTTCTCATACACTGTCTTCAGCAATGTACATCTACTTTTAAAGTATATTTTTTAACATCTTAAGAGAGAGAAAAATGTTTACAGTTGGATATACAAATAAAATGCTCATTTACATAGACTAGTTAATATAAATTGTATTTTGTCTTTTGTGAGTCTTGATTTTTACTAATGAATCTTTACATTTTTTTAAATCCATATAGATTATATATTATGCATACCTGAGACCTGTCCTTCAGGGAATCTTGTGACTTAAAATAAAAGACGGGAAGAAAATAACAAAATTGAACTTTCCAATCCATGTCACTTCTTTAATGGAGAGTGCCACCTGCTGGCAAATGTGGTAATTTTTGTTTTATTTCATGTTCTGATGGTGATTATAACACCGAGGAAAAGAAATGGGGAAGAATGGTGAGAAAGCTGCATTATGACCCATAAAACAATGCTGATTTTCCTTTTAATACATATTCTTTTAGAAAAAGAATACTGATAAACCTACTTTTCCTAGTTTATTGCCCTCTTCTCATCCCCTATATGTTTTCAATGGTAAATGGGACAAAATACTCCTTTCTTGTTATAATTTCATAGGTTATTGAAAAACAAGAATTTTCATGAAGTATGGTTTCTGTTGAATAGCCATTTTAAAAAAAAACTAAATTTTTGGTGAATATTCAGTATTTCTGTGGCAAATAACTATCTCTTTCCAGAGAAATTTGAAGCTACTAAATATTGTTCCTATACAAGATTATTCTTCATCTTTTCTGTGTCACTGATGTCATATATGGAATTACTTCAAATTTTTCTAGAGACCTTTCCGTATCCCTTTTGCGATAAGCGATAACAGAGATAAAATGATTTTCTATTTGATTTTCCTTGATATGTGTACATATTTTAGGCTGTATTTTAGCATTTAGCCACATTAAACACCATTAAACACAGTATTTTATCACTGAAAGATCTTCCAAATTCATTATATCTAAACTCTCAAAAGACAGGGATAAATCCACAGGACATAACTTAAAAAATCCCAAGTTTTACAACTTAATTTGACAAGTGTCTGAAATATTCCCAGAATTTACATTTCCATCATATAGATAACTACAAACAAACCCCTTTTCTCCATCAGTTCTTGCTCCTATCGGTATTACCATATTTCCGGCAGGACTCTCCAGCTACAAGAACCCTCTTGACTTTTTCAGAGGGGCATAATTTACAGCTTCCTTGACAATAGGATTACTCAGGATAGCATCATCCAAAATACACAATGAAAAGCAACATGTAAAATACACCTAAAATGCAATCAACTCTCAAAGGACAACGCATATGTCCTGCATCAGGTGTTTATAATCAGCTTTTCTAGTGATGAAAATAGCCAGTGTTTTACTTTCTGGTCTGTGAATCTTTTTCTCTGGTGTTAAGCTCTTCCCATGTGTATACGTGGGAACTTTGTCATATAATGGCACAAAAGAGGATGATGTGGAGGCAAAGAGACTCCAAAAAAATAAACATTCCAGTACTGCAATTTTCTGGAGTGGTGTTCAAGCCTGGGCATTTAAACCTACTTTTGTTTTTAAATGCTTAAGACTTCTTTCTTTTTTTTTTTTGCTTTTTTTTTTTTTTAATTGGAAAAAGGACCTTATATACTCATGATAAACATCAGCCACAAAATGAGTTACCCTCAACTCAGTCAGCAAGAGCAAAATTTTAAATAAAATCTGGACATAGTATTTGCATTAAACTTTAAGATACTTCTTAAATCCTGTTCCTCTTCTGTGTTTCAAGATGCACCTTGTGAGATGAATTTTTCTTGACATGTAAGAATGACTCATCTCACTTTCCACATTAGCTGCATTTACTGGGTTTTTGCTCTGACACTGTGGAATCTCCATCCTTGAAAAACATTCAGAACTGGACTACACAGGGTCCTGTGCAGATATCACATAATTAAAATATTGCTATTATATCTGACATTTATTCTGAAGCTGAAGGTGCCAAATTCACAGTGATGAACTTTTTGTACTTGACAGAGGATATGCTTCAATTCAACCACTATGACCATAACATTCCCTGATGTTTAGAAAACCAGAGGAGGTTAAAATGCTTGAAGAAAAATTATTATCTTTACATGTTGAACTCTGAGTTAGCCTCAGAAAAAACTACAAGCAAAATCCCTTACTAAAAAGAAGTCTTTTCACCCAGAGACTTCTGGAAAGTTACCAGAATTCTTCCATCTTCTATGACGTAGTTTAGCTTTTCTAATTAATGTTAACAGGCTTCTTTTGTTTGTGTTTTTTTTGGTGACCTTTCCAGATAAAACACCTCCTCCCTGTTTCTACTTATACTTTCCCCATAAAGTGATCAGAATGCCAGCAACGCTACTAGTAATGTAAGGAAAGCACCTTTAAAGCATGTAGATAAACCACCAAAACCACATATTAAAATGTCTGACTTGCTGAACTTCATGTTCCAGTCTTTAAATATTCATTTTTTATTGCCAGGTTTCTAATGATTTTTTGTTTGTGTTCAAATCCCCTGACCCATGCTGTACCAGCAGTTCTGGGACCAGCTGTTACAGCAATATGTATTTGAGCAAGGATGATTAGAAATGAACAGAAATAGGGTTCCCTTCCTGTGAAAATTCTAGAGATTTGAGACATTATTCTAGTCTTTAGCAGGAGAAAGCAAATATTTGACTCAAAGTTTTGCATTTTAAAAACAAAGAGAAAACTACACAAAATGATAAAATAAACAATAACCAGCCATCATTTGTCTTGACCCGCTTTTACCTGTTAAGGGTTAGAGTCAAGGTGATTCGTTTTGATCGCAAAGCTGAAATTAAGACACAAACGGTGTCAGATGTCACAAAAGTAAAACCCTTTATTGACTAACAACCACTGGAGAGCGATAGGAAAGAGAGATAAGGAAAAGGAAAAGCAAAGCAGTAAAAGTTCAGGATAGCAAGAAGTATAGCTACCACCACAGATCCAGCGACGTCTCGCAGGTCCGCCTGTTTCGATTCGGTGGGGAAGATCTCCAAAGAATAGCTGTTCACGGTGGCGTTATATAGTGTTCCAAGAGCCGCTTTGCCCATTCTCCGCCTGGGTAGCGCATGCGTATGAGGGTCGTCAGGAGTGATCTTCACCCCCCGCAGCGTCGCCTCCATCAGTGGAGCATGCATAAGGGCCTAGAGAGCCCATTTTCACCTTGCAGGGCACCCACTCTATCAGCAGTGACACCCGGTGGGCTTGCAAACCGGTGGGCTTGCAAGACACCCGCTTTATCAGGTCCAGAAGTTGTTGTTCGGGACGTCTTCCAACCGGGTGGGTTTGCAAGCCAGCCGCTGTATCAGGTCCAGAAGTTGCTGTTCAGAACTCTGAGCCCCGTGGCTTATCTGGGCTGGGCCCTTAAGTTGTATCAGTAGTCAAGTCAAGTCCTGTGGCTTATCTGGGCCGGGCTCTGAAGTTGTTGTTTGGAACTTATCAGTGGTTCAAGCTTGCAAACAGCAGCCTTGAAGTTTCTTCGCGGGCAATTTCAACACAGTCTTTTCTTAGTTGAGACAAACATTTTTAACACAGTCTTTTCTTCAGCAAGGTTGAGACAAACGTTTTTAACACAGTCTCTTACATCACCGCATTTGTTTAAAACATTTGAAGCTAAACCATACCATTAGTGTAAACTTTGCCTTCTGTTACGTAAAAAGCTTTCCTGAACATTAGACCTCAAGTATCCTTCTAAGCCCTTTTTCTCTCAGAGTGGTTCTAAGTAAAATCATTACTGTTGGGGTGGAAAACAGGTCTTTTTACATCTCCTGAAAATACCATAACATAAAGATAACTTCCATTTCATTCTCTACGATTTTATAGGATGTGTGTCTGGTGGGTTAGTTGACTTTTGTGTGTTGTAAGGATATATGGAAGCTTAGGTCTCTGCTTCCTAGAGGATATCTGGCCAAGGACATTTTCAGTGCAAGAAGGAAAATAACTAAAGGAGGGAGCCATAAGTAAGAACATAAAGAGACACAAACCTGACCAACAGATGATAAGAGAAGTAGTAACAAGAACAAAATCTGTTGATTTGTGCTCACTTGTTAAGGGTACTGGAACATGGGAATGTTCGTTTCAGGAGAATTACCTGATTGAGGACCTTGTCAGGTAGGATGGCAAGGAAAAGGTAGAAGCCATGAAAGAAAACACACAGAGGCACAAAACTGATGTAGACAAAGACAAGAAGCAAACCTGTTTTGTACACTAATGGGCTACTGAGGAGCTGCAGGAAACAGATACTTTGCATCTGACAGAGATGCAAACCTGAGGGTCCAGGATATTGGGGGTGGGCAGTGGGACTGTGTAAACGGATGAAAGACTGTACAGGTGGAGGGGACTGGGGACAAACAAAGGGGAGCTGGGCAAGTGTAAAATGGGGTGGTCAGGATCCTTGTCCAACTGAGACCTGCACCTGATTGCTGCAGTCTGTGCTATCTTCTTATTAAATCCTTTTTCAGCTATATCTCTGAATAATCTGTCCATCCTGTGTCTGCCTGTGCTGCCAGGATTAAGTGACATCTGCTTGCGGTCCAACATGTGTGGATTTTCTGTCAACAGTGGGAGTTAGATGCAGGGTGGAGGTCTGCCTGGCCTGTGGTGACAGCTGCTGGAGCCAGTGAGATCTCACCACCAGCCACTGGGGTGGGAATGGTGCGTGTCTCAAAAAACAGTACTGTGAGGGGCCAGGGTGTATGAGGTGAGGAAGGGGCTCAGCACTGATGGCTGGAGCAGGTCTCCAGGTCACAATCCATGTGCCTGGATATGTCTCCCTGGTTTTGTGAGTGTTAGTTTTGTGGTGCCATTCACAAAATTGTTGGACTAAATTGTTAGGTACTAACAGCTCTGTGTTGCCATATAGAAATGGACCATTAGCATGAAGTATTCTCTTTAAGACCATTAATCAAAGAAAACTTAATTTTAACTTCTAAAAGTGGACAGATTTGTCAGTCTCCTAAACAGACATATTAGGAATGATCTCTTACTCTTTAACTGATATACATATACATGTATAGACACAAATATATAAATACATACACAACGCATGCCCACTTGCAACATTTAAAGTACTGAAGAAAACATATGCTTATCAGAAATGGGAAAAACTAGAACAAAACTTAAATTTGATTCACTCAGTTTGGTAGATACAGGTTTTTCTTCCCTTCTAAAAATAATGCTCCCAACCAAGTTGCTCACATATTAACCAAACTAAAAGCAGTACAGAGTGAAACCTGGCCTGATGGTTACAGCCATTAGTTTTTTAGAATTAATTTGACCTTTTTCCTAAACTATAGAGCCCAGAATTTACTATCACTGTACTCAGATCTTTCAGCTTTGTATCAATGGTACAGAGGTTTATTCTGCACCACATCTACAGAGGCAATGTTGCTATAACTACATTGCTGAAAAATGTGCTAAAAAATTGCTTGTCCTGGCTGCAACTTTTTAAAATTCCATCATTTGAAAAGAAACTTCTCTACTGTCTAATACAAAATATTTCATTGTCATTAATCTTTTTATTGGTAAGCAGGCTAGTTACAAGTATTTTCTCTTCCAGGATTTTCGCTGTGCCATTAATTGTCATGGATGCAAGAGCTATGCGAACTCTAAAATTTCGTTTGCAAAAAGGACTCAGGAGTTTTGCTTATGGCGATTAAAAGTAAACCTTCTTCTAAAGGTTCACTATAAGGTTCATAATTTCGTCTTGTTAGTTTTAATTTAGCCATTATTCTGTTGCTGGCTTGCTCTGGTGACTGCAAAAACATATTAGAGATGCTCAGAATTGCATAAAACTTTGCAAAAAAACCTATATACTTTGAATGAGTTGTTTGCATTAGTGTTTGAAGACAACAAAACAGATACAAATAGCAAAAAATAATAATAAAAAAAAGGCACCCACTAATAATTTCCTGTACTTCTCTTGTTTCCTGGTAACTGTAATTGGCAAAAAACAAAAAATTATATTCAACGAAGATGCAAACCTATAGTAAGGGACAACGTGAAATTTTGCTGTTCCCAGGAACTGCTTCAGGATATATTCTGAATCAAATCAGTTCAACGCTTCAAGGAGAGCAAATCAGTTTAGTCACTGTAGGAGTCAGGGAGTGAATGTACCGTATGCTACCCCAGATCTTCTGGGCCATGAATGCATAATATGGACACAGATAAACCTGACATCTTCAGAATCTATAACAAAGAGAAAAAAAAATAATCTGCTGCTCTGAAATACAAATACTGACATGTTTATTTTAAGCTGAAAGATAATTTTCCTCTCCAAATATATTTTATTCTATATCTTTCCAAATTTCTCTCCAGGCTTTCACCATCACTCTCCTCGTTACTTACTAGCATCTACCAAAATACCGAGTTGTCAAATATCCACTTCTTGTACCTGAGGCTATTCTGGTTCTTTCTTTTCTGTTATGCATATAACTTAATGTAGAAAACAATGTCAGCCTGAGATTACTCCTTTATCCTACTGGCCAGCATACTTACTGAATTTAAAACAACAATCTCGTGTCAGCTATACCTACTCTGCCTGTAACAGCTAGATGCAAGTTTAACTTGTCTGTGAGCCTTTCTTTACTGGGATCTGAAGTTTTCCCAAGGAATACAGGAATCCCATTGCTGTTAGTGTAGTTCTGTTGCCGTGGCGGGGAGGGGGAAAAAAAAAGTGTCCATGCCCTTGAATCCCATGCCAGTGCTGCTAACATCGCATTTATCCACATCTCTGAGACAGCCAAAACTTTGTCTACACTTTAGCCGTTTAGCATACAAATTCCCAGTGGTCTTATCACCATTTCAGCTGCATCAGTGCTAACTGAGCCATTGGCAGATATTTTGGAGGCTAATAGAAGCTAAGGAGTCTGTACTAGCAATCATGACTGGTTTTGGAACAGCTGAAGCAGCATGAGCTCTGAAGAGCTCTCTTGCTGCAGTACCTGAATGAACATGAGGCCCGAGAGAGATTCTATACAGCGCTAAACTCCGTCAGTGAGAGAATATTTTGTTAGATTCAGCAACGAATATTTAAATGTAGTCTGCTCGGTTGACCTGCACTGGAGATAAAATTCTGCTCTAAAGCCAAGTTCCTGATCAAGCAGGAGAGGAAAGTAGATGGACACTGGGATGTTTCCCAATTGCTAGCACAGTACATAGCTGAGATTGTTACTGCTTTTTTCAACAGCAGATGCATTCATTCTCCAGAGTAGCAATCCCTCAGAGGTGCAACGATCCCCAGATGGAGTGAAGATAAACTCCTAGTTTCTCTCATGTAAGTCTCATTAGGAAGAGAGTTTTGCCACAGTGTTTATCATCCTGATGGGAATGACTTTTCTGTCTGCTCTGTGTAAGCATAAAGTCAGAACACGCAGCCAGAGCGGAAAATGTATATAGGATAGCAGCTTCTCATGTCCTTTCCTTTAACACAGTATTTCCAGAAACATGGCTAAACTCTTTATTTTCAATTTTAGAGCATTCAGCTACCATCATCTCATTAACTTAAATACCACCCTCTTAATGGGGTTCTTACTAAACGAACAGTATGTCTTGCCTTTTGTGTGCTAGTGTCCTGAGCGAAGGTTCCATGAAAAACAGAGGTGTCTGCAACCTTTTTAGTCTAACCAAACTAATGATAAAAGATACCATACTTGGGAACACACTTTCCTGATCTTGTTAAAAGTACCATTATATTACTATAAATGTGTACGTAAAAGCTACATAATTTTTCCTCTCAGGTTTTCTGAAAATAATGTAATTGGTTCTGCTTACTGATAAGTAGGGTGCAGTGGGAGTGAAGTATGGAAGGAACACCAGCAGCAATCTTTTGTTTGTCTCCCCAGCACAAATCTTCTAACTCCGTTTTACGGAATAGAGAAAATGGTTTTATCAGGAGTTATTTTGAAATTACTGCGATAACTCATATAGTAACTATGCTGCTGCTACTTGCCACCAATACAATTACAATCTTTGCTATCATACATCTTCTATTTATATATGATTTAGAAAACCAATGACAGATAAATATTATATCTATCTATGCTGTTCAAGAGTGGGTGGTTCAACTACAAACACACAGAAGAAGTTCCATAAACACTGTTAGAGGGTAGTGGATGCTCTGAACATTTCTTTAAATTCTTTGTAGATACAACTCTAAATAAGTTCATTCCAACTCTGTTGAATCTTCAAGATATAGAGAGTTCCTTTTTAAATAGGAGTTGCTATAAATTATTGCAAATGATAGATATAGTGGATAATTACTTACCATACGAAACCAGACCTACTGTGAGACATTCATTATTGGGTATATTTAAAAAATATATGAAAACAAACATGAAAAAAATAAGAAAACCACTTCTTCATAACAAACCAGCAATAATGCCCATTTACCTTTTCCAGAAACAGCAGCTTTCATTCTACTTCTAGATCAAGTTTTCAATATCTGCATTTCTACATACTCTCATAAAATATACACAAATTATATAACTAGGAGAACTTAAAAAGATGAACAGAGAATAAGCCCTTGAATTAAGAAAGGCTAACTATGCATAATTTTAAAATATTCATATACAATATAATAAATTAACTCTTGATTATTAATTTTATTTGGATCACTTGATTTTTTTCCCCCTTATTTAATGGTATGAAGTTTTCACGACTTTCAGGTAAATTTTTTTCTTCTATTTTGAGAGTAAACATGCCCAAGTGCATAAAGCACCAATATAAGAACAGCGTTTAAATTGTTATGTTCTTAGCTGCCGGACTAAAGTGACTTTATTCAGGTACAATTATTTTTAGATTCTGTCTCTTACCTCTTAGAACAGTGCCTCAAAAATTAACTAGTTTTATGTTATATTTTTACCGGCAAAAATCCTGTAACAACTATAGCATTAGTGCTGGTCCCAGAACAGGGCTGGCAGTCCTGGGGGTTAGTCACACTGCACTGCCACATCCTCCAATCTTCATAGATACTCAACTTGTTGCAGAAAAACAGGGGAGTGGCATTTGACCACAGTGGTCCAAGAGCTTTTGACACACCTTTGCAACTAAAAATAGTGAGAAGGCAAGAACTGACAGAGATCACTTCTCTCAAGCTGTCACTTCCAGACAGTGAGGTGAGAGCACTCTGAAAATATTTTTTAGCCAATTAGGAGCTTTACAAGTTCTTATTGTATGATTTCTTTAAAGATTTTTATGGTATTTATATCTGCTCCATATAAATACAGCATATTTTGTCACAGATAGGACATATATTAGGTACACAAGCACTCAGGATGTCACCAGTTCAACTGTCATGTGCACTACAGCTGATTTCATCAATATCAAACTCTGGCTTAAATTAAATGCTGGTAAATTGTGACAAGATTTTTGAGTCAATGTCTGACAATAAAGTGTTAAATAAAGCTTTACATACTTCTGCACAATAATAGATAAGCTCCTTATGCTTTAACAAACGGTTCTCTTCTCATACTAACAATCAGGGAGGTTGGATTAAATGATATCTCAGGTCCCTTCCAGTGTAGGCCATTCTATGATTCTATAATTATAGTCTTATCCCTTGTTTAATCAGTTTATAAATGCCTTGGCTCAAAATTCCTTACTTTCAAAGATATAATTTATATCAGATTTGATAACCTAAAATTGTAGAACAATTTTCCAGAAGTGGCCTAAAAACCAGCCTGCTACCTTATTATTCAAAAAACATGTTATATCTGTTATATCATGTTATATCCGTATGGAACTCTCAGAATAAAATTTAAAAAAAAGAAAAAAGAAAAAAGAACAAATAGGAAAATAATGGTGTCAGTAAGAGTACAATCTTTTGAGTACATGTAGTAAAACATATGGTTTGTCTTTTGTAAAAATGTCTTCCAGATGATATTTAAAGGGGTTTTGATTAATTAAAAAATTGTCATTAGTTAAACGAGTGACCTAACACAGTGATAAGGGTCTCTGACAAATGACGTAAGAATTGTAGTAAATTCAATGGCATTTTTCTCTTGGTCTGCCTTCTAAGGTTTATGCTCTAGGCAAGCATTTCATAAAGCCAGCATCTAATAAAAATTCCTGAATACAAAATACACAGAGGAAAGTAGTACATATTTCCATTTTTCTTTCATAGGGGGCTGACTTTTCTCCATGGAATTTATCATCTCACTGAACAGTGAGATTTCTTTTTACCTTGCTTAACTTCCTACCATCCAGGGAAGGACTTTGAAAAAGTAGTCATTTTATTAAGTAAGTTTTCTGTTGAAATGTGAGTTGATTTATGAGTCATGGGGAAAAACTAGAACACAACTACGTCTACTTCAACTTCTTCAGCCTTGAAAGAAAGGAAAGGAAAATTCTTTCTAATCACAAGAGTCATCTTCAGTTTCTTCTTTTTAAATAATTCTATTTAACTAGCGACCTGTGTTTGCACTTCTTTTTTTGTTTTAAACTCTAGATCTCTATAATTTCCCAAGAATGACTAACAGAAGTCCTTGGCTGGCAACAACTGTTATGAAAACAAATGTTTTCTTCCATATGGCTCTTTAGAGGAAAATCACTTTATATGGATGAGGAAAGGGTTAAATCCAAATGTGTCATTCAGGAGATCCTTCAGATTTGATGAACTTGATTAGCTGAGCTAAGCCAATCTGTGGATCTTTTTCTTGTCCAGTGAGAGTTTCTTGTGGAGTCTTCATTCTTGCATTGGGCATTCTCGGTGTAGCCACAAGCAGATACAGAAGAGAAGGAAAATACTGTCTTCCTTCTATTTTGCAAACAGTGCTGCTTTCACCTGCAGAAGAATTTGGCTTGGTTACTGAGGTAAGTAAGTGTAAATATTTATATATTTATATA
>NW_009729495.1:29187-53162 GCF_000703405.1 Apaloderma vittatum | reverse complement strand
GAAGCTTTGTCTCTCAGAGTACCCCAGACCGCTGGCTGATACTGTATTGTGTTTCTCCTGTTTTTCAATACGAAAAATTGGCAGCGAGGCGACAGACTGTGTCTGTGTTGCGTTAGGTATTTCTCAGACCTCCGCTCCTCCTCGGAAGGTTTTTCGGCTGTGCCGAGGGCAGTGAAGAAGGGGCTTCTCCCGGGGGCATTTGCCGGGGGGAAGCATAGTGGTGTCTGCTCGCAAGCAGTTGTGGGATGTTTTATTTTCCCTTGTCAGGTTTCCTGCTGTTGCTGCTATAACTGCAGCTGACACTGATCGTGGGAAAGCTTAAGCAAGAAAATTATAGTACCGGGGAGAGTTTAGCATCCCCGTGTTCTAATGCTGTCTGCCCTTCATTTATTGACTGTGAAGAACACACACTTAGGAAAAAAAAATATAGAAAGCTAAACGTTGCAGTTTGAAATCTGTTCAAGAATCCTTAACCTGAACCTAGCACTTTCTAAAATTTTATTTGAAGATGAATTAAATTGCTTTATCAGTAGTTTTAGTACAGGGCTATTAGTCTCTAAAGGTGCAAAGATCTGCTCGGTACCGAGACAACTACTTCCCGAGTGAGCTGGGGAGTCAGAGGCAGGCGCTGAAGTCAAGGTTGTGTGGATGGAGTGGAGGAGTTGGGCCAGTGAAGCTCCTGAAGCCACCTGAATAAGTCGTGTCTGGCTATGCAAAATGAAGATGTAATAACATTGCATTAAGTGTGCTACACGGAGAACCCTGATTTAAAGATATTTAGGTGTTACCTTAGTGTTTCGTACAGGACCTGGTACTTAACTAGGGTTTATAGATATGACAAGAATTCAGATAAAATACACTCGTGAAGTACTGACAGCCTGCTCTAACAAACTGAAATATAAAGCTGTTGTAATATTAACAATAAGGAGTAACTAAAAGCTATGATTTATATTGGCAGTAGAAGTTTTGTTTGTACCTCATGCTTGTGTATACTTCAGATGAGAGGTTGTTGGTTAGTGTTTTGGGAGAGTGAGGTTTTGCGTTGTAGGAGAGCACTGCATTTTTTTCTGTAAGCACTTAAGTATGTATCCCCTTAGAAAACAGAGTTTTAGCTTACTCATCTCTATTCATTTTGGCAGCCTCTTTCTTTGTTCAGCTTGTAAATGACACTTAAGGTTTTGTAGTCCATCTTGTATTCACTTCTGCAACAAAATGTTTATCTTCCTTAGGTGCTTAAGAAATAGAACAAAAAGGTGGATTTTGACCTCAGAATTCATTTCGGTGACTGATATTTCATTCACAGTGTCAGGAAACAAGCTGAATTTTATCTAGACCTACTATATGGTGGGTTTCTTCTAAGTCACTAATTCTTATGTGTTGGTTTGAGGAAATAATGCCAGAATTCTAAGCTACAGATTTTACTACAACACTTATTTTAGCCAAATTTAATGTATATTTTGCTTAATATCAGGAGATACCTGCAACTCTACACTAACAAGGTAACTTTATGTATAAAGTGGTCTACTTGTAACTATCCAACTAGACTGAGACAATACAAATTTTTACATTAAACTGTATATTTTAAATAAGTTATTTTTTTTCTGTTGAATCTGATAGTACATTATTTAAAATTATTAGGATTATAAAGCAAACTTGTTTTTTAGAAAAATATGTGGTGCTTCTTACTGATTGAAAACAATATTGAACATTTAATTGTTTTAACAGTTTGTGTTGGGAAAATAAAGATTTTATTTTTTTTAATCTGGTACTAGGTTAAATTTCTTAAAAAATAGCTTAAATCTAGGTTAAACACACAAGGGCTCTGAACAAAGAAACTGTTAGATGTGTGTGTATTATACTGCCCCTTTTCCTTCGTTGTTCCCTGTTACTAGCATCAGTGCTGCTTCAGCAGGCGTTTGCTCAGGGCACCAGCAGCTTTGGCTTTAAGAATCTGCAGCTGCAGAGAAGAGTTCTTCCGCACTGGTTTTCTGGAGATCTCGTTGAGCCTGAAGCTCTCCCTCATTAGCGCTCACACCTGTGGTCATAAAGTGGTATTTTTCAGAATTAAAGACTTGTATCTAGATGATAGTTTTTCAGAATGCTTGCAAATATGTATGTAGGCTTTGCTGATTCACTGAGGCAAACTTGATGATTTTGCATCAGGTGTTTTAATATTTCCTTAACCTTGCCTTCTCAAGTTGTGTTGCTTCATGCTGATTTTATGCTGATTCATGGTCCTGTTTTTAGTATTTTTTTTCTAGAGTCTTATAGTTTATGCTTTTTCTGATCAAGTATAAAAAGTGTATATGGATTAATTCAGAGATGAATAAGGAGCCAGAAGGAAGATTAGGAAAGTAACTCATGTCTGGTGTTTATGTAGTACTTACTTATTATGGCTGTTCTGGTACTGAAATGATGTATATGCTAATTAAATGGTTGTATCAGGGACATGACAAGGGAAAGATTTTTTTCTTTTTTTTGATGGGCCAGTATTTTCTAATTTTTTAAATTCTGGAGCTGCTATTTCTTTTTGTAGATCATGGTTCTTTTTATCTTTCAAGCAACTGTTTTTGTAAGTCACAGCCATTCTTAGAAGTGGGTGTGCATTGGCCAAAACATGCATGTCTTGAGTAGGTTAAGATAGGTAGAGGCACTTTGTGCTTTTCAGTATGTCTTAGGTAAACAGCGTGCTCCCTATGTTGTTTCCTTTGATAGCATTGTATGAAATAATGTGAATTACTAATAGTAAAATAAATGTTGATCTGTTCAAGCCATCCTGTCATTAGAACTGCATAATTCTGCAATGTTTTTTACATTGTCTGAGATGTATTTCCCTTCTATGCCTTTTTATGACCACAAAAAAATGTGATAAATTTTGAAAGTATTATTCCACAAGTAGTTTTATTCCCATCAACGCATTTGTCTTTGTGGTTACTCTGCAGCATATTCCTTATGGTACGTCCATACAGATACTTCCGTGAACTGCCTTGCATGATAATAATCTCTTAATAGTTAAAAAAAGAAGATGTGAAGACTGGAAGGTCTAGTCTCTGTAATCCAGTTGAAATTATATTTCTGGGAATTTGACTGTTGTGTGCTAAATTTTCCTATCTGTAATATATAACCTCTTTTTAGGTAATATTTGCACATAATTGCAAAGTAGTATTGCTGCACTGCTGTAGTAATAGAAAATTGTTGCTCTTAGTTTTGATGTGCTCTTCAGAGGTTGACTTTTTTCCGAATATGCTGCTTTTAAATACAGCATGCTTATGTTCACCTCATGAGCAGTAAGAGGGTTTACGTGTTGAAGTGCTAGGCAGATTTATGTACTTGGTCTGTAAGGTGCCCTCTTTGACTCTGCAATGTTGAAGGCAAGAATAGATGAATTTTATATTTTTTTAGTAACTTGAAATATTTGGGAATAAAAATGATGGATTCTGATACGTTAAAGCATGGACATCTGTTCAGTGTGTATATTTCTGTACATCTGGAGTTTTTTGTGATGGCTGTAAACTGTACAAATAGCATTAACATAGAATATTTAGCAAAATGGTTCTGGTTATTGTCATCTTGAAGTTTTATGCAGTTAAATATGTAGTGCATTTGCTTTGATGCTGAAGGCTCTCTGAGCTTTTTAGACTGGAGGATGGTTGGCAATGAACTTGGCTCAATGAGTGGAGACAAGTGAAACTCTGTGATTGGCAGTCTGAACTGGCTTTCTTGGAAATTAAAGAGTTTGTGCTGTCTCTTTAAAAAAATTAGGAAGGATGTTTTTCAGCTTTTGATGCACGTTCTATCTTTCGAACCTTTGAGAACCTCCTAATGGCAGTTTGCAGAAAAAGAGTTTGAATACTGTGTCAGAACATTTTCAGTCTGTTAAACCAGTCTAGCCATCTGTTTCTCACCTCTTGATAAATATTTAAAGCAGAAGTTTTGCTGAGGGCTTTTGCGCTAAGGTTTCATAATTAAAAAAAGAAAGGCTGTAGAAGATTTGATGATACTATTGTTGTGAGCTCCTTGGGGCCAGAAACACGCCATCTTTTATAATTAAGAAACCACGGGCACTGTGGAGTACTGTTTTAGACGGGAGTTACATTGGACCAAAGAGAGATCAAAGTACATTTGGTGATGTGCTCTTTTTAATCTTCCCTTAAATAAAATTCATTCCATGCCTAAACCAAAGCTTTATTTACAAAAATATTAAATAATTTTCAGTTGCAGCAGTAGTTTTGAAGAAGCTGTTACACTTTCAAAGCCTGTTTCAGACATTTTTTCTCCTTGTTTTAAAATCATATATTCTCTCTTTTTAAAAGATAAATTGTGTGTTGATGTCTAATCTTAAAAGTTGCCAAGTTTAATTATATGAAAAACATCCACAGAATGTTAAAATGAAAAAGTTGACTTCACAAAGTAGCTAAGTACTATGTAGCATAGTTGTCTTGTAATAGTTTTTTGTATTTTTGTTCTCTAGATTAGAAAAATTAATAGGTTTTTTTTAAGCCAAATAAAAGGTTTTAAACTGAGAAGGGGTTTAAACTGAGAAACATTTCTCTGCAGTTAATGTGACTGTAGTTATGTAGTCACTGGCATTATTAATGCTTGTATAAATTAGTTTTTTACTTTAAAAAAACATAGAAAGGAGTTCTAGATATTGAACTATATCCCATTTGGAAGTTCTGTGCTTTTGAATCTTAATCTTTTGTAAACTGCTTTTCCAGTGTGCTAACATAGACTCTGTTAAAGGCAATATTCTATTTAATGCATAGATGTTTGCGAGATGAAACTTGGATTTCCCAGATTTCTCCTCCAACTTAACCCAAAGATTGCAAGCAGTGCTCTGCATGGATTCTCTTCATTCAGTGTTCTTGCTATTGTGGTCTGCAAATGTGTGCAAAGAATGTGTCTTGTGGCTAAAGTATGAAATTACAGAGTTTTCCAGATGCATGTGATGGCTGTAGGTTTACTCTGTCACGAGTAAGATACTGGATGAAAGGCTTAACCTCTTAAGGTTACAGTCTTTCACAAGGGGTATTGTGTGGCTTATCCTTGTGAAGTCCTCCCGAGATTTCCAAATAGAAGGTTATGTAAGGATCGAGTACTTGATAATTGAATGTGTAGTTACTTCAGGCTCTGGAATGAAAACAATTGTATTGAGTTTTAGTCAGAAATAATGTTTGTCCGTATTTTTCCAGCAATTGTCTGGTTCATAAACATGTGACCTCTTTAGTGATATTTCCAGGAAGGAGTGAGTCATTGTCTTCAGACTTTATCAGTTTGTTTTTGATGTTGAACATCATTTAATTTAAGAATACATAGATGTTTGTGTCCTTGAGCATCTGTTCAGAAGATACTTTTCAAGTTTTGAAAAATGTTTATCACCTGATATCTATTAAAATGGTGCCTTTTTATTTATGGCCCCACTTGTTTACGTACTTGAAAGTGTATATGCTTTTAAAGGAAATTTTTACACACATACACAGGACTAATTTGGAAATCATGAACACTGGAAAAATATTTCTGTCGTTCGAAAAGTTTATGTAATATCCTTATAATACAAAATTGGAGAGTTGTCTGTATCAATTCTAAATGCTGCAGCTGGCAATTTGATTTCTTGAGTGAGAATAGCAGAGGTTGTTTGAGATGGCACGATCTTTTATCTCAACCAAGCAGAGAATTTCTTTAAAGAGTGTGTCTGTCAAAATAATGATCCTTTGGAATGGCAAGTCCATCAGAACTTGAGATGGAGAAAAGCATGAATAGAGAAAAGTCTGTTGTTAACGTGTTCAGGTTTCTGCTCTTGGTGAGGAGGTGTCCAAGTAGATGTGACTTGTGCTTTCAGTAGTTTGCAAGTAAATACTGGAAGACAGGAGGTTTGTGTTAATGCTGGTGTGGAGTTTTTACTGATGCTATAAATTTATTGAAATAAGTATGAATGTACCTCTCTGGGTGAGATCCTCTATTATTAATACAGAAGTTAAATACTTCAGTCCGTACATTTGCAGAGCATTTTTTTTTAGCATCCTTAGTAAAGCCAGTAATTGAGTAACACAGGAGGTTTTGTTTGATGGTGTTTTGTTGTTGATTTTTTCCTGTGGAGGTTATGTTCTTAAACTCATTTCAGATTAAATTTTCATTATTCATAGCACACATGTGCATACTTTTTCAGCAACATGAATTCTTTTTGGTAGAAAAGAATTCCCAAGTCTAGATATGTTCAGCTTTTTTCTTGTGTTGGTGAAAAAATTGTTCAGTGAAAGCTGAAATTCCAATCAGCTTGTTTCATTTTGCCCCTAGTGAGTTTACGTACCCCAGTCCCAGTGCTCTCTTGTCAGAAAGTTTAGAGGTTTGTCTCTGGATACATGTCAGTGTTTCAGCTAGATGGGAGGAGAAGGGAAAAAAAAACTATTATACTAATGAAAACCTGATTTTCATTAAAATGCAGACCCTCTACACAGACTTTGTTTATGGTATTATCTGCAATGTTTGTTAGCCTGAATTGCTATTTTTTATCAACTACAAGTTCTAGTCTAAGAGGACACTGCCAGAGGACTATTTTATTTCCTCCTAGGTGACAAGAACAAGAAACAACTTAATTTCAGGTGTACTTATTTTTCTGGTAGTTTCAATGATATTGAAATTTTAAATGTGTGTGAGATTCATGAATACCTTTTCCTTGACTTTTTCCTTTAGTTAGAACTCTACTCTGCTTTGTCATTTACAATAAAAAGTGCATTAGACTGCTAAAACTGCTTTCTGAGATTGTGATTTGTACATAGTTCTGTTACTTTTTATACCTTTCAAAGGAGAAATGCAGTCTTACAATGAGCTAGCAAGCTAATACTGCAAGACCTGAATTTTTCTTGGGCTTTACTGTGGAACTTGAGTGTGGTCATGGGCAAGTAAGCTTACTTCTTGTCTATGTTAGTTGGATTGTAAAACTGGAATAAAGTTTGTTGGGTTTTTTTGTTTGTTTTGGTTTGTTTTTTAAAATAAAATCAATATTGTAACGATACCTGAATTTGTAGAGTAGTTCAGCATTCTATAATGTATAAGTACAAAGCAATATAACGTTGTAAGATGTTAGAAGCAAAACACAAAAAGCAACAAATTCTCATATCTTGTCTTGATTCTCATTGGTCAGACTGTCTACTTAAAGTAACCATTTAGAACTCTTCACTTGAATGAGTAAAACCTGCTGTGTATGAAAAAGAAAGTTCGTTTTATCATAGAATTTATTGATGTAATGTTTACACGTAGCAGCTATTTGCCAGCAGGCATATATCATGCAGATCACTTCTTGTTGGTTAATACACAAGAAATAGTACAAGATGATTTTTTTTTAGTTTCATATTAAATAAACAGTAATTTTTTTTAGCATTGTGCAGTGAAGCGACATTTAAGTGTTATTTAAGTACTGAAGATTTTCTGAAATATGACAGCAATTGCACTGTAGAGTTGAGAGGCAGTCGTACTTTTGGCGTACTTGGAATCAGATGTGAGTGAAGGTGATGAAGGTGGGTGTGCCTTTTTGGATCTTTATCTCCTTTGTAAACCCTTTGGAAAGACAGCATTTGATTGCTGAATTCTTTCTCATGATGAGTGCCCAACTCAAGTGGTTGTGAAAACCTTCTTTGAATATTTGGTTGGCAGAGTAATCCAGGGGTTTTCTTTGAACATGGGTGTATTCGTACATTTTGTTTTCCCCCACATGCTTAATTTCTGTCAAAGAAGGTAAATAGTGTTTTAATTATCCGACATTTACAAATATTTGCTCTACATGGCATAGAGGTTTCTCGTGGCTGTGAGTAGGGAGATAATTATTATGTATAAACCCAAGACAGTACCTCTGCTACGATGCAGTTGGCTTTCTCTGCAGCAGAGGAGAATATTCTGGTAGAGAAAATAGTAATGATTGTAACGCCCAGCACTTCCCCCTCCCAATAAGTGGATAAATTGGTCCTGTTTTAGCTATCTTTTATGACATCTAATTGTTGTGCAATTTTTTCCCCTCTTCAGTCAGTCACAGCTAGAGGAGTATTTGGGGTGTTTGACATCTGTAATAAGTAGTTGGAGTCTATTTTATGTTTGTATTTATTTAGCTCCTAGAACCTTTAGTCACATAGCAGGCTTGTGTTGTGCTGCATTCTACAGAAACAGGGAGTATAAAAGGCCTTCACCAATTCAGGTAAATTTCAATTCCAGAAGATGGGTCATTTACTGATCACACCAAATGACAGAATTGTCGAAAACCCAGTGTCACTCGGCATGATGGGCAGTGATCCCAACTGCAGCATCTTAACTGTTTCTTTTGATAAGCCTTGCGAGCAAAGGGTAGCAGTGGCGTGGACTTCTGTTGTGTTTGCAAGGGATTAGCACGTAAGCAAGCTAAGAGAGTGCAGGAAATACTTGTTGAAATGTGCAAGGGAGTGCTGGAGTCACAGTAATCCTTTGGTATAATGAGGTAATAGAGCAAGAATCAGCCAGCAGTGCCCTTGAAAGTGAGGTTAAGAAGCTAATGTTTGGTGCAGTAGAGAAGAGTGCAAAGAGACAAGGAGAGAGAACACTCTAAGATTGTGTGCAGGAGCAATTATAATCTCTCAGTACCAGAGAAAAGGATGTTGCTGTAATAGAGAAACGAGATGATAGAGAATGAGTACAAGACTGCAGCTACTGGAATGGTTAGAAAGAGCCTGATTTAAAAAAAAAAGTGATGTGGAAGTTGTTAACAAGTTTTAAGACAGAACATACATTTGAGATTCAGGAAAGAAGCCCAGTGTTCAGGTGAAAGAGCAGTTAAAGGTTAAGACCCTAATTTAAAAAAAAGTACAAAGCAATAAAGTGCAGTAGCTGATGAAATGATGCACATTATCTCCATTTTAATCAAATGTGCTTTGTCTTAGTTTTTCTCTGAAAATGAGTTCAAATTTGTGATCAGTAAGTGGAAAACTCCGTGAAGGTCTATTAATAAGGACAGATAAAACATTTTGTTCTGAAGAATCAAGTATGAGTTCCCTCGTCCCTCCTAGATCTACTTTTATTTAGACCCTGATAGTGCAGATACTTTCCATATATTTAATTTAACCAATATTTGTTCATTTTATGAGATTTACTGGTGTACTTGGGTAAGCATTGTATACCAGAAACTTTTCAGAACGTGGTTTTTTTAAGAGAGAAGGTAATTGCAAAGCTGGTAATTGCAAAGTCTGCAGATAACTCCAGTGATACTGCCAGTAGTAATGCTTTCTTCAAGGTAATCTTACCGGACAATCTTCTGATTTTCACCCTGCCCAGCCCCTCTGATGTGTTTCTGGGGTTAAATGTGCACTATGTCCTGAGTTACAACTCTGCATCTAAGCTTCCTGGCTCTACCTGTAGGTTGTAGTTGCTACGCTGCATTGTTTAAATCAGCAAAAATTGCTGATATTGTATTATTTTCTTTAATTATTTAATGGGATCTTTTCAGGCTTATGAGCTTTGACTGCTGTAAACTGGGATTTAGTAGAACAAGGATATGGGTTAATACTTGGATTTATGAATGGTGAAAATTTTACTCTCAAATGATGTAAAATTAATCTAATGAATTAAAGGTTTTGTTTTAACAAATATGTTGTTGATTATGTGGGAAATTTGCTAAGCAGTAGATGGTAACATTTGAGACCTGTGCAATGTGACCAGAAGGTGGTACATATTTGTTTGGAGGAGAGGAAAAAATGATGAACTTTTATTGAGAAAGATTCTTCAGCACATTGCAGCAAAATAGGAAAAAAAAGACTGGAATATCTGGTTAGGTCTTATATCTAAAAAGATGGCATGTTTGAAAGAGGATCTTTAAGATAAATAGTAACTTATCAGGAAAATCTGAATGCCTGGGATTTTTCTCCTTTCTAAGTAATGCATGGGGAATGTTGACTGTATGGTTCTGTGAAACTTAAGTAGAAATGTCATCATGTGAAGCAAGCCAAGCAGTTTGGTGAAGTATCATGACTCTTGGCATGATACTTAGATATTTACTCCTGTAGCAAGAGTTGTGGTGGTCTGATTAAGTATTTAGGTTGAGACTAAGGAAGTAGGGGTGGTGGGTTGTTTGGTTTTGGTTTAGATTTATTGCTGCTTTGTTTTGTAAAAGCTGAGAAGGCGTTTTGTGTTCCCTGTCACGTTCTCATTCCTGTTGACGTATTGCATTTGCGTAACCTAGATTTTTTTTTTAATCTACCTCCCTGAGTTTGAGGCTCTACTTACTATTGAGTAGTTTTTTCCTGACTGATCTCTCTCTAATAACAGGCAACTTCTTTCTAAAATGACTTTTTAAGAAACATGTTTACTTTGGTACTGGTTGCGGTTCCTCAAGGCTAGCCTAGCACTGGAGAGAGAGATACAAATGTCATGCCTGGAGTTTCGGCTTTATCCTTCTGCATTCCTGAAGGGGAAATAGTGAGGTAGGAGCAGTTGTGTGTAACTAAGAAATTTTTACTGGGAGAAGTATCCAATCACAGAATTGGAGTATTTTAAAACTGAAAACTAGCTCTGTATGTTAAAACGTTAATAGGAGCAATCAAAAACAGTGACAGGAGGAGTGTGATAGCTGTTCTTTGTTCTTGGATGGCTTAGCGTCCAGTGACCTTGCGATCACTTAATGTCATTGAGTTTCACTGAAATTTCAATAGTTGAACTGATGCAATTTTCTTAATGGTTTAAAGTACTCTTAAAGATGAGATGCCAGTGGTATTTATGCTTAGCAATTCTTAGATAAAACATTTTTCCATGCTCTATCTAGTTTATACCGCAAGGCTGTAATTGTGGGTGGTGTAATGAATACATCTTGACATCATTTGTATCAAATGCCTTGCAATTTTTTTAGAAACCATGAAATCAACTGAAGATTATAGTACTAAATGGCCAGCCTTCGTGCTTTTTTCAGTAATGAGATACAGTGGAATATTAGTGCTTCAAACACAAGTTTCAACCTTGAGTTTTAATTCTGAGAGGAGAATTGTGGTTTCATCTTTATAGAGACGTTAGGTGGAAATGCTGCTATTAGTTTATCTATACTAGATACTAGGAAGCTAAGAACAGTGAATTTGTAACAAAGAACTTATATGTAAATGTTTCCTGTGATTTTGATATACTATTTGTAGTACTTTGTACTTGGTATTTCAAACTTACCATGCAGACATAATCAGACTGTAAATCAAACCTGAAGCTTGTGGCTTTTGTGACTGTTTTTCTTCATTAGGTCATTGGAAAAGTGTGGAGAAGCATGCACGAACTCCAAGATGGTGGAAAATGGAATTCGCTTTATTGCAGGCAGACACACGTATTTATACTTCTTAGCAAGAAGCACTATTTGTGAATTACAAACAAGAGACCAGACTCTGCAGCCAGGGTTGTTATTAGCTCATGTACCCCTCCAGTCACACTCTTATCACACAGGGAGAACAGACTTTCCCAGGTCTGTTTTGATCATACTCTCCCATTCACTCCCATGCACATCTTGTGTACGAGAAGCCTCTTACCTGTCCATTCTCATGGACAAACTCTCAACATGAGCTGTACTCAGCTGGTCAGGGTCTCTTTTCATAATTAGCAAGCAAGAGTTAGGTACTTGTTTAGAAAAGAGCTCAAGGACGAAAGTCTTAGTTCTGCAAGGCAGTGCTGCCAGCACGGCTAACTGTAAAGTGTATCCACAGAAAAGAGGCTTAGTTTTTTGCTGACTTCTGTTCATTTGTGGGAAGAATCATACGCCTGTATCTCCAAGTTAATCTGACAATTGTTTGGATATTGCTTGTGATACTTTTAGGACTAGTAGCAGTTACTTTTGTTAGAAAGACAGTGTAGCTTTTCATAATGTCATTTCTTTCTTAACCTGTCCTAGATTGTTAATTCCTCTTACTCAATACAATGTAACCATTCTTAATAATTTCAGTGACAGAGATAAAATTTCAGTAATTAATTTCACTGTATGTCTCTTGTGGAATGCTTTCTCTTTGATTCTGGTTATATATTTTATTTATTAAACATCAAGGAATGAATGATGCATATTTTTCAATGGTAAATTTTTGTCTTGTTATTGGTCTCGATAATGTACACAGTGCTTGGCAGGCTTCATTCATCCTAAAGCAGTGAACGTAAAACAGTGTTTCATGTGGTGGGAAGGGATTTATGTTCTTTAAGTAAGATGGTGAGTTTTAGAGCATTTCTTCAAGAACATTTTGCAGATTTTTCATTTATTTCCAGTTGATTTCATTTATCTCAGAATAGTACAGTATGCGCTTGAAAAATCTAAACAAAAGGCTGTATATTCCTGTCACATGTAAAGGGTTTGAGGTTTTGCTTGAAGTTGGATCCTTTATCTTCCAATATCCTCTACCACTAAACAAGCTAATATAGTAGTAAGCTTTTATACCAGGAAATGACACCCAAACATGTTAAGCAAATTTTTGCTGTAAGATTCTGACTTTTCCTGTAAATAGTTCCTTTTTATTTTCATTTGCTCCAAGTTCCTAATGATTTGTTTTCTCTGTTTTTAGTTTACTTAGATGATTTTGCTTAGTTATTTTTATTCATAATCTTTTTTTCTCTTTAGAGTTGCAGTTCACTCAGTTGCTTCAACGTCCGTTCCTGTCTTTTGCTTAATTTTAACTTCTGTTAGGAGGAAAGTAGAGTCATGTTAGTCATGAAAAAAAAAGTGCCAGTTATATGAAGTTATTTGGAAGAAGGTCTTTTTCTGGGGTATAGCATGCTTTTTGATGTGTGCGATTTTCTTCTGAGCATTGCATGAGTTGTGGTTTGTCATCTTTATTACATGGTATAAAACATCTGCAACATTTTTAAAAGGTGTTACCAAAGATTTGAATGTTAATATTTTAGCAGGCTTCATAATCAATATTGCTAAATGGAGACCACTTTTCAGTAGTTGTCATTGCTTTAACTTTTTTGAGTGGAAACAGTGTTAGATATGTTTTATATCATGCTTGAGTGTGCAGTTTATGAGTTCGTATTTTGACTTTAAACCTTACAGACAATGTATAAAAAGATATTTCCAGTAAAGCTGTGTTTAATACTAGCTGACACTGAAGGTAGCGTGGATTATCCAATTACAGTTACAATTTCTGGCTGGAGACAGTTCACTGTTTCAGCTGCAAGTTGTTTATTTGAATTACATTTGGTATACTGTTACCTACATTGATATTAGGAATCTTAGTTTATAGCTTGAGAAAAATGCTTTTACTCAGTATTTTCTCAATGATTTCACGTGCCTGATTTCACCTTAGTGTTTGTGTACTAGTGCACTTGTTGGTTTGGCCCAGTTTTATTGCTATCCTAGTATTTTGCTCTAGTTACTAGGAATCTACTGATTTCCATTTGAGTTTTTTGCCTATTACATCAGTTTTATTGCCAAAAAAGAGAGCTATTATTAGTTTACGCATTACAGTTGTAAAAAAAATGGAAAGAATTGTTTCTAAGACAAACAGATGTAGGAATCGGAGATCACTATACAGATGTGGTGACAAGTGTATTGTGTAATATCTCCAGTTGTTTGTTGAAATGAGGAAAACTTTTAATTAACGTTTTTGTTTATTGTGGAGTTTGAAATCCTTGATATTAGATGTTTGCAATACTCATGAGCAAAAAAGTTTCTTATCAATAAAAAAACTTCATATAGGCTTAATTAAAAGTGTGATTATTAAGATAGTAGTGTATTGTATCTCAGCAGGATTTTAAAATGCAAGTAAAACAGATGAAACTAATGATGGTGACAACCATAAAGATGGATGCTGAGAACCATAGCAATTTAGAGAGTGTTAAATTATTTTAAAGTTGCTCTCTTATTACTAGTGGTTGCCTTTAAGAACTGGATGTTTCATTTGGTGTTGGTTATGGATTTGTGCTACTAGGTGTTCTTGAGAGATGTACAAATTTTAGATTGTTTGTATGTAAAAACAAAAAGAAAAGGGAAAAAATTTAAACTCCAAAGCTGTTAATCGTTAATTTTACTCTCAGAAGTACAATTTTAATTGTAAGAGGCTGATATCAAATGAGTATTGCCAGCCTAATAGGCTAATGCAAAATGTCTAAGTGTTAATGCTGGGCATGTCTCGTATCTAATCTGAAACTGACTTTTTAACAATTACAATAAAACCAAGCCAAATATAATTTTCAGAGCTGAAAATAAATTTTACTACAGTATAGGCTTGCTTTTTGCAATTTAAAAATGCCAAGAATTAACCTATGTTTCATGCCATTATCATCAGGATCACATTCATTTAAATGACTTAGGCAAAAATCTTGTTTTCTGGATGACTTCTTCAGATAGCAGGATCGGATTGTAAGCAGTGTTCTTTTTTTTCCTATTTTTCTTCAACTCTCTATATTTTTCTAGACTGTGCAAGGATATTTTTAATTCATAGAGGAGTAAGATTGCTTCAGAGTACAGAAATACAAGAAATCTAGCCTGGAGTTAAATCTAGCATTCTGGAGTTAAAGCTTTGCACTGAGGATTTAATTGCTAGAGACACTAGCAATTTCATGACACTGCTGACAGATTAAGATAAAAATATTTTTTTTTATATTCTTAACTGTTACTTGATTAAGTTTTGCTAACTTTGTTTTCCATTTTTTAATTTACTTTGCAGCAATAGAGTGGTACAAAAAGCTTCCTACAAAATACTAGTAGCAAATCTTGGCATAAAATACTATTTAATGTATCTCAGTTTATCAGAGAAATATTTTCGTATGCTTTTTGTGATATGAAAACAAATTTTGCTCTCGGAATAAACCTTGTGGGTTGCTTTTTTTTTTTTAAATGTGAATTCTACTCTTGTAGAATTATAATAATTTTGCTTATACTTATCAAGCATTTTAAAGCATCTGGGAAATAAATGCCTCGTGACTGTGTTGGGGTATCTATATGTGGTACAGAAGAACATTCAGAATTTTGTCAAATGTATTTTAATCTATGATCTTTTGAACATTTTAAATATTTGATATTTATATGAGACTCATGGGGACAATAGTTACAAATAAAAAGCATTTTTGACAGTGTTCTCCTCCTTGTGGGGAGTGATACGTAGTTCTCTTTGAACTCTTTTATTGAGATTTTACTTGCGTCCTTCCCAGATCATACTCTTCAAAAAAAAGTGGGTGGTTGGCTAGGGAGTATCTTTTAGTTTCCTCTTATGTGCTAAAGATGTATCGAATTCAGGTACTGACACAGATAAGAAAAAGAACAATTATTAATTTTCTTAAAAGGTAGGCATGGTTTTACCCATTAATATGTAATTATTAGAAGAAATATGCTTAGGGAAGATGCATATCTCTTGCATTTTTTTTCTACCACAAAATCCTGATGTGTTTTTGATTACAAATTGGCCTGCTTTAATCACTGTTACAGAAGTGTTTTTGCTAGAATGTAAAGTGTTAAGACTTCCCAGATATGAAATGTGAGTTGTCAGTGAGTTTTTAATCAAGATCATAATGTTAAAAACAAAGTTGGAACTCCCATATGTGTTTAGAAAGTTTCAGTTCTGTGGTCAATGTAATAAGAAGACATAATAGTTTTATTCAGCGTAAAAGGAACAGTTTTGTGGTTTTGTCATTATTTCATGTTGTATTCAATATTTGAGTCTGCTTCTCAGAATTTATTTCATGTTTTATGGCATTTCCTAGAACACTGATTATTTACTGAGATTGATCAGCTATTCTTTAATATTTTACTATTTTAATTTTGTCAGGATTTTGTAAAATGCAAGTTGCACTTCATGTTGAAGCACGAAATTACAAATGGCTGGATTTTCCATGTAGGACATCAAGAATGTGCTGTGGTGATGACATGAAATACAGGAGAGGTTGCACAGAAAGACAGTATTACTTTATTCTACTTACAGGTTGATGTGTTGTAGGGAGTGTTAGTTTTATAGGGTTCTTTGGTTAGAACTGGATTTTGAAAGGAAAGTATACTATGGTTTTTAACAAGTTACTGTGCTAATATGCAACTGAATTTTGAACTACATCTCCAGTATATTATTGATACTTTGTATCTGTGAAACAAATGCATCTTGGACACTTTTTCCCCCTCGTAATTTCTTGGGATCACTTTTTAATCATCTTCTAAACTATTTTTGTCTCCTGTCCATCTGCTGCTTCCCTTCTAATTCATTCTTTAAGCCTCTCTTGCACAATTTACCCTACTGACATAACTTTACTGTTTACTCAGGAGACACATACTGAAAACTTTCTCTCTGCCCTAAATTTGGAAACCAACTTAAAAGAAACTTTTTAAGCACTGTGTTCATTCTATACTCTGTGCAAAGCAGCTTGTTCCATTGATCACAGCCATGGAAAAACTGTTACTGTAGTAAATAACTAGTACGTTTCTTTGCCAATGACTTTTCAGTATTACCAAGTCAGAAATAATAAAAACAGTAAAAAAAGTGCTCAATAACATACTGGAGATGTAGTTCAAAATTCAGTTGCATATCAGCACAGTAACTTGTTAAAAACCATAGTACTTTCCTTTCAAAATCCAGTTCTAACCAAAGAAACCTATAAAATACATGTTTACTTCTGCCCTGAACACGGGCACTATTTGTCTTACTTGAGAAATACTTGCATTGATTATGCCATTGATTTGCTTGGTTTCAGTATTGAACTCCTACAGGGGTGTGGAATATATTTATGGAGCCCATTGTCTTTTTAATATGGATGTGATTACTATGCCAGATGACAGAACCAGTGTGAAATTGAGCTGTTTTGAATTTGAGCTTTGTATATGTTTTGGAAAGAATGAGAAATGTAGCTATGGCAGTTTAAAAGTGTGGGGGCTTTTTCAGTAACTTGAAGTATGTTCTTAGCTTTTTTATATGCAACTTCAATGTCCAAATATGCTGTAATAGGGGGTTTTTACCATTAAAAAATGTAGTTTTTCTAATGGAGACACATAGGCCTATGGTTAAATTACATCACTCTGACAGTTTCTCTTGTAATTTAAGGTATTTGGGAAGGAAAAATACTTTGTTAATAAGGGAGAGGAGCAGTATGCATTTGTGTTATTTGATCTTGCAAAGGAAGTACATTTCTAGTAGAAAAAAAAATTATTATGAGTAATTTTAGTGTTATACTTTAAATATAGATTATGATTTTAGCAATCTGGTGACTCTGTATTTCTTAGGCCCATATCATACAACTCTGACACTCATACACAGCAGAATTGTGTTACGTTTTAATATTATCTGAATCACAAAACCTTGAAAAATTCCATTGTTTTGAAGATGCCAGTATTAACATCTGGTTTTAGTTTAAATTCTTTATTCACTTATGTTAATGTTACTATGAATTTTGCTTTAAAAACAATGAGTACAGTAGATTCTATTGCAAATAGATGGTTGTTTTTGTGGATTTGCTGTTGGGTTTATTTTGTGAGTGTGGTTTGTTGAGTTTGGTTTTTGTTGTTTTGTTTTTTCCCCTGGGGTGTTATCTTTATCTGAAATAATGTTCCAAAGAAGATAGGAAGGCTCTAATATACTGCCATATTAATTTCCTGGTAAGTATGTGGATCTAGTTTCATACTCAAGTTTGGAAGGTTTGCAAGATACTTGTGAAGGGGAAAAGATGTGGCCTGCATATTCTTTCTCTTGAACGCTAAAATAATTATACTGAAAAGGGAAGTTCACCTTAGAGTAGGACTTTTTACAGAAAAATACCCTAGTCTATTAAACTGACAATAAACAGCATATGGTGAATCAGTTAACAGACAAGCCTTCTAGTTTCGTAACTGTTTACCTAACCAGTGACCTCTGATCTGCTGCAGTATTGAACAATGTCTGCTCCCCTTTAATGGAAAGTGAGTGTGCTCAGAGCAGTCTGTGGTGATTAATTCTATTAATATTTGCAGCCTTTCGTAAACAACAAAAGTCTAATGATTCAGTTCAATAAAATTGAAGAGCTGGTCAAAGTACCTGTGTATGGGTATCTTTGAGTGATACAGAAGAACAACGAATTTGTTGACAAATCTGTGTAGTACAGTTGTATTGTTTGAAAACCAATAGCAAGAAATGCGAAGTGTATACCTTCATCTTAAATCTATCTGTTAGGAGCTGGTAATAGCACTAGAAAATACCTTTTTATATTCCAGTAGCATTCACTGTATGTTCCTACATTAAGAATTGAGAGAGTAGTTCAAACAGCTTATCAGAACTGTGCAAAGTATAAATACTCTGTCTGGATCTCTATGTCTGTGTTTAAAGGTAGTAGATTTACATTTACCAGAAGATCAACTATGTATTATTTCAATACCAGTTCTTGTAGGTTTATTGAGTATTTTGATTATGCCTATTGTGAGAAGTGATCTAAAAGTTAACACCAGGGTACATTTGTTTTATTCCCATGACACAAGTTTTATGTTATGAGTTCATAGTTTACTGCAGTTACTGTTTAGAAATAGCGCCGTGAAATGTATTTTAAAGAGAACATCAACAGATGTGACTTGAATATTCTAAACAACATATACCTTTATTAAATATGTATGAGGAATGTTGTAACAGATATTTTGCTCTCTCTGTGTTGAAATGGTAAAATTCTGCTGCTGATACTTAATGCTTGGATTCTGTGTAGATATTTGTATACTATGTTCATCCTAACTGTCAGAATGATAAACAGTATGATTCAATCTATACAACCAGGTTTTTGCTTTATACTTATTCTGCTGAGGTAAGGCTTAAATTAACATCTTTAAATGTAAATTAAGTACATTTTTAAATGTGAAACACACCAGACTGACATGTCTACATGAGATTTGTGCCCCCTACTTGTTAAACAGTTTATGGCTTTTAAGTCAGTTGAAAATGGTGTCCTCAGAACAGTCTACTTAATAGCTGAGCAGATGAATAAAAGGAAGTGATATTTGGATGACAAGGAAGTTGATACCCTGCCGTATTTTTGGCCTTCCTCAGCTGGCAGGAAGTACTTCCTTGTTTTAAATTTATATTGCTTGCTGTCACACTCATCTTGGCTTTGTTTTAGCTCTGAACAGGAGTATAGCCCATAGGATGGATTCCAGCTAAGTTATATGCAAACTAATAGTTGTCTTGGTCACATTTCATTTCAGTAAAACTGACTAAATAGTGCAATGTAAGCTGGGTTTCATGGTAGTGCCTCTGAATATACTGTAATACACCTTGTACAGAGTTGTGCATGTACATGCAAGAGATGGCCATGCAACTTGATGAGCAATAATTGTGTCCTGCAAAGCAGTGGAGGCAGACTCAACGCGACGGAGTGAAGAGTGAAGCTAGTGGAACTAGTTTTCTTCTGAATTGTCATGTAGTAGTAATACTCCATTTGCAAAAACTTTAGCTTTCCCCTGTCGTCTCCTCTGTACGTCTTCCCTTGTCATTAAACTACCAGGGTAGTAACCACCTACTCTCAGGGAATCATTTCACTTTGTAACATCCATACCACTTCCGTCTTTTCTTGAGCATACTGTTCTAAATTCACTGCCATGGTGTATGGAGAGGCAGAAAAACAGTGCACGCTCTGCTTGTTAGGTGCTATGCTAGACTGGCCGGAGAAGGAACTTTTTTCTGAAAACATTGGCAGTAGGTGAGATCTCTTTCCTGTTTCTACAAGTTTTTAAAAAAGACATCCTTTAGAATGCAGAAATATATTAGGTCACATATGCAAGAACTGGAGAGTGTCAGGGCTGTTTGCTCATTCCTGGCTTGGCTATGGTGAAAATAAGGTTTCTTTATGTTTAGGGGAGTGGACATAATTATGTCCTTTGTACATACAAGGCAAGTGTAATGCTGTCTCTATTTAAAATGGCAACTATTTTAATCCAATAATGCTTGAAGACATGTTAATATGATTTGTGATCTGCTATCGTCTTGGACAGAACTGTTTTAAAATGGTCTGATGTGTGTTGAAGTGGGAATTAAGCTTCAAGCAGAACTAAATGGAGAGTTACTGTTTCAGAATTAGGCTTTGGTTCAAATGCAAATAAAACTCAAGTATTTTAAAGATCTCTATAAAGAGCATATGTAAAAAAAATCTGGTTGCTCTTATTTAAAAAAACCCAACTTCCTCCAAATTAAAAGTTTAATGAGATTAAGGGGCTATTGGAAAGCTTGAGTAAATTCCGGTCTAGTTTTCAAAGTAGGATTTTCTGGTATCTTAGGTAAGCTTGTATTCTACAGGTAGGGGTATATAATTAGTGATACTTGCTTTATGTATGTGTGTGTGTGTGTTTATGTTTTCCTCAAGTGGTGGTGGTAAGGATGTTCATTCTGTTTGCTTGGGACGGAGTATCTTACCTCAGTAACCTGTGGGTAAAGATGTTAAATTAAAGCTATGAACGCAATGGACAACCCTGCTCGTTGACAAGCACGATGTGGAGGCTGTGATGGGGAGCAGAGAGGAAGGATGCCTGTAACCATGTTCTGACTGTTTTAGTAGAACTTCCCACGTTGGAGGAACAGGTGGTGTATTGAGGAAATTGCATTCTCAGGCTGTGAGCCTGAAGCAGAAAGCAGACCTGCAGGTAAACTTGCGAGGAATTGAATTTTTCTCAAATTTGAATCCTGATACAGTAAGGTAAATACACTGTTTTAATTCATATGAATGTGTGCCCATCTATTAACTGAAGAATTCTGGAGGTGATTCCTAAGCTGGACAAATAGGAGTGGTTGTTCAGGTGCCCTCTGTGGCAGCACATTCCTTTCCTTTCTTGTCTTAACATTGGTGTTCAGTGGACCAGCCATGAGTCATTTCAATCAATTTGCTCTGCTAGTAAAAAACCAAGGCTGTTAAAATCTAATTGTTAGTCCAACTGATAGAGTCAGTGGCATGGGTGAGCTGGAGTGCACAGCTCTAATCTCTAACGCTGGTCTAATGTCTTCCAGCTGATCTGATGATCTCCAGATGCAGAACTTGATTCTGTTGTGATTCTGGCTACTCATTCCAAAAGCAGTCATGGATGTTTCTATTCTGATTCTGTCTGTGGTAGATTCTTACCCTTTCCTGGAAAAATAAATGTCTGTCACACCTGTGAAGTTTTTAGCAGCCAAACAAGGCATTCCCTCCTGCCGGACCTGACTTTACATCAGAAGTTTCCAAAGCAGTTCCTTTGCTGCTAGTCTGAGGAGGTGTTTAAAGAGAAAAGCATAGACTTTATATTTCTCTTCCTCAGTTGCGGCTCTTGATCTTTAGCTTCACTTTAGAAACATGATCTATATATGTTATCTATATATGTTATATGTATATATCTTATATGTTTATATGTATGTTACAGCGTGGACTTAGAATGGACTGGAAGGTAGCAGATTTAAGACCCATCTACAAGAAAGGCAGAAAAGTGGATCTGGGAAACTATAGACTTGTCAGTCTGACCTTGGTACCCGGGAAGGTCATGGAGCAGATCATCTCAAGTACCATGACACACCATATAGAGGACAACCAGAGGATCAGGCCAAGTCAGCATGGGTTTATGAAAGGCAGGTCTTGCCTGACAAACCAGATCTATAACAAGATGACCCGACTATTGGATGAGGGAAAGGCCGTGGATATTGTCTACCTAGACTTTTGAAAAGCCTTTGACACTGTTCCCCACAGAATTCTCTTGGAAAAACTGGCTGCTCATGGCTTGGATAACCGTAAGGACTGCTGGATAAATCGCTGTCTGGCTGGGCCTAAAGAGTGGTGGTCAATGGAGTTAAATGCAGCTGGTGGCCTGTCACAGGTATTCCTCAGGGCTCAGTGTTGGGACCATTTCTGTTTAACATCTTTATTGATGATCTTGATAAGGACGTAGAGTGTATCATCAGTAAGTTTGCAGATGACACCAAGTTGGGTGCGTGAGTTGATCTGCATGAGGGTAGGGAGGCTCTACAGAGAGACCTGGATAGATTGGATTGATGGGCCAGTGTTAATGGGATGAGCTTCAACAAGGCCAAGTGCCAGGTCCTGCACTTGGGCCACAACAGCGCCGTTCAATGTGACAGGCTTGGGGAAGTGTGGCTGGGAAACCGTCTGCACGAAAAGGACCCGGGGCTAATTGACAAGTGGCTGAATATGGGCCAGCAATGTGCCCAGGTGGCCAAGAAGGCCAGTGGCATCCTGGCTTGTATTAGAAATAGTGTGACCAGCAGGACTAGGGAGGTGATTGTCACCCTGTACTTGGCACTGGTGAGGCCACACCTTGAGCATTGTGTCCAGTTTTGGGCACCTCAGTACAAGAGAGATACTGAGGTGCTGGAGCGAGTGCAGGGTAGGACAACAAAGCTGGTGAAGGGTCTGGAGAATAAATCTTATGAAGAGCGACTGAAGGAGCTGGGCCTGTTTAGAAGAAGAGGAGGCTAAGGGGAGAATAGCTTCATGGTCATCCTACAAACTGTTTACAGAAGTTCTTTTTAGGAATTATTTTTCTTTTCATGTGTCTAAAAGATTCATAGATTTTCTTCATACTATCCTGCCTGTACAGTCTGTATTGAACTTTTGTTTTAAATGCAAGTACTATTTAGTTTATGTATATACACCTGTAACTTTTTTTCATCTTAATCTTTGAGTTTCTCTGCTTTATTTCCAGTATAGCTATGGCTTTTGATGTTGCTGCTGTGAACCTTGTTATTCATGTGAATCTTCTAATCTATAAAATACTTAGCCTTTAAACTTGCTCACAGACACATTTTTTCCACTCTCTTCACTTCAATACGTAGATTGTTTTCAGAGAGGAATGAGGTAGAATTTGCAGGTTAGTCTGGAAATCACAGTCCAGAAGTCATAGAAAGCAGAAAAGCAAGACGCTTTCCATTTTATTCTTGATACAGAAACAACTCTTTGTTAGTTTTTAGGTGTAAAACTAACAGGAGAAGAAGTCATAATCGGTTCAGACAGTAAAATAGAAGAGATATTATCCTAGGATAGAAGAGGAGTAATGCATAAAGATAGAGTTAAAATTAGAAAAGAAAAACTGAAAAGATAAGAAAAACTGAAATGTAATGTCAGAAGTAGATTATAAGTAAAATATTTTTTAATCTAATTTGTCCTGAAGACAGAGAAGGAAAGGTATACTGTACTGTACTGATAACTTCTCATTAATGTATTTACATCTGATTATGGTTCTCATGACTTTTAGTGCAGCACATCGTACTTTGCACAAACACTGCAAGTTGTTTTGATTTTTTTTAAAAAAAAGAATTTACCTGGAGTCATCACATTCATGTAGAATGTTGAATCATTTGAACTTAATTCAAGGCCTTGAACTTTTTTGTTTTTTTTTAAAAGAGCAAGAAAGAAAGCAAGCTGCAAAATGTTTCATAGAAACCCTTCGGATATTTCAGGAGAAGAGTTTGATAAAATTTTGATATGTGAAGTAATTACTTTAAATGTTTTGTAACTTAAAATATTTGATTTCTTGAATAGAGTTGGGTCTTCTGCAGTATTGCTGCTATAGGAAAGAATGGTATTATGCAGAATTTAACCTACATTTAAATTTATTCATAATTCAGGTTCATTTGAGAAGCCCTTATGGGCTTTAACTGGGTAAACAAGAACTGCTGTGATCAACGTTGAATTATGTAATCTACCACATATTCTCAGTTGACTTACTGTGGACTTGTAGCTGTGTGGTTAAATAATTTGTTGCTTTTGCTAAAGTGGTAATAAAATACAATGTTTCTATCCACAAATGAACTTTTTTGATGCCAATTGTTTAGTTTTTTTCTTTTCCCTGTGTCTTGGGTTACAATATGTAACCAAAAATGTGTAATTCTATTTTCATCTGTTGAAACCGCTTGGAAGATTTTTTTTTCATTTCTTGTTAACTCCAGGGGCAGGTGCTTTTGTTAGTGGGTAATCATGGGTTAACGATGGGGGAAAATGGTGGGAGCCGCCCCCCTAGCCCGCCGGAACTTCGGGGGGGTGGGGGGGTGTCGCCACGTGGCCTCGAGAGAGGGACGGGGGCTTAGCCCCATCGGCCCCGGACC
>NW_009729495.1:0-28977 GCF_000703405.1 Apaloderma vittatum | reverse complement strand
TTTTTTCCCTCTGTATCATTACCCTTGCAATCTCTCAGTAAAGAACTGGTATTCCTATCCCCATATCTTTGTCTGAAAGCCCCATAATTTCAAAAGTACAGCAATTCGGAGGTGGGGAGGGGAGGGGTTTACATTTCCCGTGTTCAAGGGAGGCTTTCCCCTGTCTTCTAAACTAAGACACCCTGAAAAAGACTTGATTCCTGCTTCTCTGTGCTCCAAATACTTTCTTTCTGGAGTGTAGTTAGGGCATAGTATATATTTCCTTATACCAGACTATATGAGTGTTAAGAATTTAGAAATCGAAATATGGGATTGAACTTGTAATCATCCAGTCACTGAATTGGAATTTTGGACTGGCAAAGCTGTGCAGGCTGGAGAACAAAGACTTAGGAAAAAATATAATCTTGTGCTGGTGTCTCAGAACTGCAAGTAAGATCACTTGGGTAACTGCAGACTAAAATTCTGGTCAGATAAAAGTATGGAAATGATGTAAAACTCAGTCAAAAGAGAATAAAATTATAGTAGCATAATTAATACAAAGTGTAATGACTTCAAATAAAATGTTTCCTTAATATATTTTAAAGATATTATGGATTAATTATAGTAATTAATTGAGGTAGATTGCTTAAACTTGTAAGCTGATGTGGTTCTAGGTTTAGTGGGATTCTTAAGGCTTTCAGCTGTGTTGTCTGGAGATGATCAAAGCAGAGACCAGTTAGCAGTTCGATGTTGATGCAGTGCTAGAGTTTATTGTAAAGGAATTGTTCATTAAAACTGATTTTTTTTTTTTGTTTTCAGAATTTGATACCCCAATCCTAGATTTCAATGCAAGTAGAAATGCTTTCCAAAGTTGACAAAAACTGGGAACATTAACCCTTTGATTCTCAATTTGGTTTAATGCTTTTTATTTGAAGCTCCAATATAAAACAGTGCCTGGACTCTGCTGCAATAGCTTTAGGAAGGCTAAAGATTTGGTATTTGTCATATCATTCCCTGCATGGTCTCTCTGAAGTGATCCTTTCTGGTTTTCTTTTTATTGCTTCTTGAGGCATGTTTGGGGAAAAAACAGTTTTGTGTAAGAGGGGCAGAACAAACCTTGAATTTGACCCGGCAAAGGCTGTTTTGTCTATGGCGCAGCTTTGATCGTTCAACTGCTGTTATTGTAAAGCTTCCTGATATCTGCAAAAAATTGTTTAGACCTTCATAGGTATGACACTTTCATAACATTGATCTGTTGTTCCAGTAAACAATTTGGAAGCAGGATTTAGGGAGGTAATGTTTCTTTTGGAGTAGTCTATATTGACCCACTGCAAATTTTTTGTGAAGTGTCAGATCTGTTTGTTTATAATGTAGAGATTTTGGACTACATTCCAGGTTTTGAGTGAGCAGTTTCTTCTTAGGGCCACTATCCATTAGCTGACAACCAATTTAATAATAGACAGCTGCAACTTTAATAAAGTATTTTTTACAAAAAGTTGCCTGCTCAGCTTTTAAGTGGGAAGTTACTAGACAAATAGCAGTATATATTTGCCTTGGAATGTTGTTGAGAACATACTTTGGTATCAGGATAGTAGATAGCTAAATATTGTAGGATGTGCTCTTTTTTTATAGTCTTTTGCTGATCTTTACTTAATACAGTTACCACATTTCTTACAAAGGAGCCAGCCAAAATACTGTTGTATTTAATTTGAAATTTCAGACTTAAATTTTATTGCAACTGTTTGGTCAATTTTCTCCTCTGTGCAGTATTGCCTGATTTGTACTTTTTTTTTTTTTTGTCATTCAAGATATCATTGGTTTGGCTTGTATCTCAGGGCATTAATTTGTGTGTAGCAACGTGGAAGATTTTCATCTTCTGTTCCTGAGTGAAAAGGAAGCTTCTTGCTTGATGAAGTCCCAGACCTCAAACATAAATGCTTCTGGAGAGAATTTGAAAGGACCACAAGTAAATTTGTGATTTGCCTCCGGAAGCCTTTCTGAACAGGCCATTCCCTTCTGCTTATTCATTGATGTTGCTGTTATCTTTTGCTCATTTATCCCAGTGTCCTTACTGAGCAGCATAAATTCTTGAGGTGGTGGACTTTTGTTTATGACTTTATTGTGTATGGAAAATTTGAAAAATTATGAAGCTGATCTATTTGCCTGGTGTATTTTCTTTATGTTGAGAGTGCTCTACATACACAATTTACAGAGAGCTTAAGAGGCATCATAAGTATGTCTAATCCAAGGAATCAATGTTTATGTGAGAGTTTGTTACAGTGTTTTTTCTTTAAATGTAAATTTGCAAATCGTCTGTAGATTTTTTTTTATTATTATTTATTTTTTTAAGCATGCAACTTTGGTCATTTGTAAGCCAGTTTCCAAAAAATGCTTTCGTACTTGTTGAAAGTGTTGTTTATCCTTCCTACACTACATTCAAAGATAATGCATAATTATATACGATTATATACGATTGCTGATGAGAAAATAACAGTGAATAAACTGACAAGAAGCTGTTCCTTAAAAAAAAAAGCAGAAACGTGCTACTGGTATTTTTTTTAAATTCCAGTAGATGTGGACTAATGGCCCAATAAGTTTGGAAGAGGTCATTAATGCATCCATGACTGGTTTCATAGATATCAGTAATAGCGGAGGAGCTGGACAGGTCTGCAGAATGGTGAGGATAGTTAATGGGTTTTAATTTTTGTTTTACAGACTATTTACTTGAGATTGTTTTGTGTATGTTCTCTGTATGTTCCTCAAACATGGGGGCAACAAATTCTTTCTTCCCTTGAGGGATAATCCTCCAAAGCTGGCTTTGCACAGAGCATACTGTTTCTAGAAGCAGATGAAGAAGAAGAATTGAGGAAAGGGAGGGGTTTTGGATTTGGTCAGTGCTTAAATACTTCTAGTAAAGTGTGAGGGGAGGATAGCACATCAAATGTTTAGGTTTTTTTTCATTCCAGTTTTATATTAGCAGCAGAGAATTAATTTGGACCCATGAAGTCCTTTTTTCTTTGAACAAAATATCTGGAAAGCCATCGTGTCTGGTTATATGTTCGGAAACAGAAGTAATGTGGTGTTCCGTAATGCTAATGAAATCTTAGCAGCAAATGAGCGCTTTGTGGACTAAAGAGCCTAAGTAGGACAGCAAAGGCTTTGTTCTGCTGTGCACTGAAGGAAGTCAGTTCTTCTTAATGGCATTGAATGTTGGCTCCATGTCAGAGGTACCTTTTGGAAGCTTCTTTTGGTTGCCAGGTTAATGTGGTCAGAGTAATTTTGAAAGGGAATTGAATATAAAAATCTGCTTGAGATTGATGGTGCGATTTTATGCACATATGCAACAGTGGTTTGACACTACAGCATGGTAAGTATCTCCCTCCTGCATGCACAAACAACACCTGCGCGACTTTTCTAGAAATAGTAGCAGACGTGTCACTTTGTTTGACAAAAGATACTTGGTGTGGAAGTGTCCAGTTGGTATAAAGTGGGTGCAGGAGAACATTATGAGATACAGGCCATGGTTTCCCAAATATGTTAAAATCTTGTCTTTAGCCTTGCTCTTGTCTCTTGGCTGTTTTTACAGTTGTCTGGTGAAACAGATGAGAGAAAGTGGTGGCTTTCCTGGAGAGTGGTGCAGAGGCAGGAGCACATGGCTGGTGGTGGAACAGGATGTGTGCTGCTGGATTGAAATGTTAAAGGCACCAATGCCCGTGGTTTTTAGATCGTGGTCTAGGATACTACAAGCTGCAAGGCAGGATTTCAAAGCAACTTTAATCCCTTTATGTTTTTTTTATTTTTTCTTGTTGGCTTTATATAGCTGTGTTGTCTTAGTATCTCTTTCAGTGGATATATTTTCCTTTCCTGCAGCATTTTATGACATTTTTTAATTTAACTTCAGATCGTCCGATATGTTGAAATTGAACTTAAATTGCTGATACTAAAATCCAACATAATTTATTAGGTTCAGACAAGTTCCTGAATCTGCAAGACACAGCTTCTGGTAAATACCTGTCACCGTTTTTTGTGTATGTTAAATGAACTTTGCTTTAAAATGCTTTATTTTTTTTTCTTTTTTTTCCTTTTTAAAATTTACCATGAAGTGTGTTTGGATTCAGTATATACAGGACACAAACTTTGATGTTGCAGTTGTTTGTCTTTTTGGATTACTAAGTAACCGTTAAGAAAATTGTACTGTAAATGCTGTAGTAAGCTTAAAGTCCTCTATTTTTCCATGTAAAATACAAATATGTACTAGACTGAAGATATTTACTGGGCTGTATTATGTACCTTTATTCATTCTTGCTATTTCTGAACCACCAGTTTTCAATTTGTTGTTTTGAATTTTCTACTTGTCTTGATTAGTGTGTCCTTCACCTGTTGATCGCTACAGAATACAATGAAAGATTGGTTTGGAAGATGATTTAATGTATTAAAAATTCCCCAAATTTTTTTGGAAGTGTGCTTTGGTTTTGGCTGTTTCTCTTCTTTGTTTTGTGCCTTTGCATTGTCTCGATTTTTTTAATGGCTAAGGACAGGTTTACTTTCTTTGGAATCTCTTGTTAGAGCTGATCATGAACTGTGTATATAGATCTGCTTTAATAAATGTGCGTTATATGCAGACTACACCCAACTCAGTCATGCAGCTGTAATTTGTATTATTTTTCTTTCAGTGAGTAATGGTTAAGAGTGGAAGTAATTTTTGGTGTCAAATAAAACTACAACATCTTGTGTTCTTAGAACTGTCAAACACATCTATTTTGTGGAGCAGTTTCTTACTTACGTAATACTTATCCTTGGCTATGTCTTCGTTATCTTGGTGGAAAAGATGCACTTTTGAAATAAAGGATTTTTAGTGGAAGAAAAAGACACATTTGCATTGTGAGAGTGATCAAAGACTGCATGCAACTTAAAATGCAAGTATTTTGAGCTTTTTTTATAGAGATAGATAGATCTGTGACTGGTCTATATATAGACGTGGTGGTTTTTTAACTTGAATAGCTTCAAGAAGCAAGCATTCCCTCACAGGACAACTCACAAATAAATTACATGATGTTTCTGGAGCTGCTGTGATTCTTAACTAACTCTTGGGTATTTTTGTTTCGTTTTGTTTTTATAGGATCAGTTTGATAACCTGGACAAGCATACACAGTGGGGCATTGACTTCTTGGAGAAGTATGCAAAATTTGTAAAAGAAAGGATAGAAATTGAGCAAAACTATGCAAAACAACTGAGGTAAGGTTCTCTTTCTTTTTTTAAAAGAATCTTAGCAAGTACTTAGAATCAGTGTATCAGATGATTGGCAATTTTGTAATGTCATGATTAATGATCGTCTTTCATTTACAGAGTGACTTACATCACTAGTTCTTTTCGTGACAGACACTTTTTTCTTCACCAGTCCAAGCCAGAAAATTATCTTTGGGTGTGGGCTTACTTGTTTGCTTGGTTTTGCCTTTTTGCTCTCTTCCCACTCACCCTTCAAATCCAAACTAAAAAGTTTTAAGACTTAAATTTTAAGATTAAAACTACGTCAAAACCATAGTAATATTTTTCCACCGAGTGTCAGCATGTTTGTTGCAAAGCATACTGTCAATATCTTTGCTTTTGTGTGTGTGTTCAACCCACTTCAAGCCTCTGCTACTAATTAATTTCTCATGTTGAATTGGCAAGAGCTACACTATATTGTGTTAAGAAATCTGATTGAAGTCATCGAGTAGAACTTGAGAAAGCAGCAGATCTTCCTGTCCTTAAAGCACACCCTTTCCGTAACTGGTTTTGTCCCTTCTGGTGAGATTGTAACCAAACCACCCTTTGTCTTACCTCTGCAGTTTACTTTCTCTTGGTGCCAAGTGAAATATTTCGTAGGTCCAATAGGAATTTCCCCTCAGGGATAGTACAAGAAGCGTGGCAGCAATGAAATGGCAGAGAAGCACATTCTCCACAGTAAAGTAGGATTGATTTTTATAAAAAGGTTCACACAGCGCTCGAAGAACGAGATTTAAAATAAGGCCCTCCTGTGAACTTGGTCGTCAGCCATGATCTTTGCTATGTTGAATTCTTACTGGGATTCAGCCAAAGCTACTGCCTAGCCTCTGTCAGGCTGAAACTGATAGTTACTTCTCTCCTGTGGTGTCTTCTGTTGTCTCCTCATTGGTAAATGAGGTTGTCGTCAGATATAAAGAGGAATCCTTCCTCATGAATGCAGTAATGAGGTTCAGAGCTGAGGGTATGGACGTTCTCTGTCTAGGCTGCTCTTTTCCTTTTTGATTTATTAGTTTCTTTTGATCCAGTTTTGGATATTCACCTAACATAATACTCCATTACTTTGCTGAAGGAATTTTTTTCTTAAAAGGAAGGCAATAAATACCACTTTTCTAAAGCTGGCATAGAAGGAACTTCTGGAGGTAAAGGAGATTTGAAACATTGCAGCACCAGCTCACAGCCTAGTTTTGATTTGTTTTCAGTTGTCTAAAAATGGAAATATGGTTTATTTGCATGGATCTATCCAGCTCTTTTCCTTAAATAATATGGACAAATGCTGTTTTGCTTCATTATTTCTGAAGATTCGTTCCACAGCTGGCAAGATGAGACAAAACATTATTACTTCAGTAACAATGTTCATTATTACTACAACTAAAACCAGGAAATATCTCTGTTCAGCATTTTACTCTTGGGTAAAACTGTTGATTTTTCTCAAAGTATCTTTCAAAAATGAAAGAGTTATGTCGAGTACCCCTTCTGTCAGATGACTGGACTGACTGTCCATGTGCAGTAAGTATGACAGTTTTGGGAAGCACAAGTCTTGCTGCACACGTGTTGTACGGTGCATGGGTGCACTTCCTGCCTGCTGCCAATGAGGGTCTGGACAGCACACACATGAGAGGGTGACTGATTTTCTGCCAGTAGACCAGTTCCTGAAGCTACTCGTTGATATTCTTGCCTGCATATTCCCTGGGGGGAGAATTGGTTGTTAATATTGAACTGTCTTGTGATGACAACTTGATTTCAGCCATCCCTGCTCTGGAGGACACTCACTGTTTTTCACCTTGTAAAACAGTCATGAGGCCCCAGGGTAGATTGAGGTCAAGCAAAAGAGTTAGCCATCCTGAAGCTTGCTCCTGAGAAATTCTGAGAGAGATGGTCTTGGGAATGGACTGTGATTCTGGTGAATTTTAATGCTGGCAGCATTAATATGGCCTGTGAGATAGATAGTAATATATCTGAATAGAAATTTCTAGTTAATCATGATTTTTTCCTTTTGTAATGAAGTACAGTCTGAAAAATGGTGTTAAGAATCTCTTCATAATGAACTTTATAACTGAGATTTATTATGCCCTTGTTTAGTAGATGTGTAAACAATACAGTGAGTGATCACCTCTTGGTAGTTCTCTCATAGTACTTGGATGGGAGACCAATAAAAAGAGGTTTAATAAGGGAGAAAATGTTAGTAATGTTTGGTGGTATTTTTTTTCCATCTTGGCTTCGGTGTGGACCATGAGCATCCTTTTGAGGTTGTTGATGGGTCTTATTCTCGTAGATGTAAAACCAAGGGTGAAAGCTTGAGTGAATTTTTCATAACAATTTTCACAAATTGGAGTCTGTGTCCTGGCAGAAATTCATATTCACCTTGTGTATACCCTTGCATTTTGATAAATTACTTTTTTTTTTTTTTTTTTATGCCGTCACAGATTAGTGATGAGACTTTGCCAGGTGCAGCAGTTGTTGAGTCTTCTAGGAGATGGCAAGTGATGCATGTACAGCATATGACAAACTGTTTGAGTGGACTCACTGTATTATTGCTGTATGCAGTTACTTCAGTTTTTGGTCACTGAGTAATTCCAGCAACTTGTGAGAATCCTGTGCCAATGCTGATTTTCAGTTGCAAGTCATTCCTTGTTATTGTTCTTTGACAGGCAGTTCTTGATACTGACTAAAAGTATAGGAAAAATTGAAATTGTTGGGGAATCCTCTAATGTCTACAGAAGAAAAAAAACCTGTCTAGAAACCTTGTCTTGTTTTTGCAAACTATAATGTTGGCATTCTTGAGCTAACTTAAAAGAAGATCTTAAGCTTTTTGTAGCTTAGGTCTCAACTAATATTTTGTGGTGTCCCAGGGACTGTGAAGCTTATAGGTTCTTACTGAGTTACAAGGACGTAAATCAGGATGGACATACTGCAATGTACATTGTAGATTAACAGTTTTCATTTTGATTATATGACTGTTTAATTTGTTCTTATTTTATAATTGGAAGAAAATGGATTTAGTATGTGCCACATTACTGGGCTCCTGGCTGAATCTTGTAATTGAATTCTCAGATGCTGGTTTTGGTCAGCATTGTTGCTTGAAAGGGGTGAGGTGAAGGTCTGTTTTGTTTACTTCCACATCATCCCACAAAATAGTTCTGGAAGTTCACTCCCTTTTTGTTCTGTCTGAATCATTATGACACTTGAGTAAGTAAAGAAGTTCCAGTTCCTGTGATGTTAGGCAGTAATACAAGTTATACCTGCAGTTATAGATGAAGCTACCATGCAGAATAAGATTTTTGAATTTGGTCAGTTTCTCTAATGTCAGATTAAAGAAAATAGCGATGATTGTTCTTGAACTATTTGACATTGTATGTTGTGATCTCTGGAGAGGTGTACTTAACCTGAGCAAACGTGCTTTTCCTGTTCTTTCTGCGTGCCATTGTGTGTAGGAATTTTTTGGTTTTTTTTCTAAATACAGTATTAATATATGCATATCTAGTCAAATTCACGTAATTACTGCATTTTTATTTGCAGGATCTTGTAAACATTATTTAAAATGAGTGTAAGCTCGAATGTGAAGTTGGAGACACAAATTATCACCATATGTGTTCATTTCTCAAACGTCTCTTTATTGGAGTTGAGAATTTACACTGCTGATGATTCCAAATGTGGTGGATTTTTTTTATAGTGGTGTTTCTACGAGCCAAACTGTAACAAATCCTTAACAGTTCCAAGAATATTCGCCTTTGTAAACTCAAATTCCATGTTAGAATTTTTTAAGATTCATCTCTTCAGTTAAAACTTAGTCTGATGGCATGTTACTAAATACATTTCATTGCAATTGCTTTCACACAGTCCATAATACTGATATGCTATCACTGAAGCCATCAGAATTCTACTGAACGTATTACTATACATGTAAATATGAAATGCTTTTAAGTACTTACTGCATTTTTGTAGTAACTACGAAAGCAGACTTAAAACTTGGTTTCCAGGCTCATCTGTAGTACGATGTAGAGACTGTAGAGGTTTAGTATAAGCAGCCACCGCAGTACCTGAGTTACCTTAGTACAAATTCTGCCATATTGAAGCTGCTGCTCCTATTCTTTATGTTCTGTATTAAATGGCTGAAAAAACCCTTATTTTTGAGTTGATAAACATAATTTTTGTACGAATGCTTGTTAAATTTTATGTAGGTATGTTTTATGTAAATGACTATAAGTAACTTTAATTTATTAACTAGGTTGCTTTTTGTTCTGGCTGCAAGACTGAGGTCCTTATTCTCTTAAAAACAGTAATACAGTTAGGGCTGCTGTCTCACTGGTGTTGACCTGAGACCAATTTATACTGAGAAGAGAGGCTGATACAATTACAGGAGCAGCACAGTTGGATGTGGTGAGTCCTGTATGAAACCAGCTTCCAGGTGGCTGTAAGACAGTGAGGTAGAAGTCTAAATTATACTTCCAGAGAGGACTGAAGTGTCATCAGTCTGTACTTAAAGAGTATGGAGCAGTTTACCTCTTAGATCCAGTTCAGTTCTGATGGTCTGCAGTTACTTTTGCAGTTTTCTTCTAAAGTAATCTGTATCCTGAGGTTTAGACAAACGTTTAGATAAAAAGGGTAAATAATATTATGCCTCAACTGGCTCCTCTTTGAAATAATGCTTCACTCCTCAGATCTGCACTCATTAGCTGCTTGTCAACCTACATTTTTTCAAAAATTTAAATCTAATTTCTTTGGTTTATCTAAGTGTTCATGTTCACTTCTTGGAAAAGCCATTTATGTTTCATTGTTCACGTGAACACTGAATTTTTTTGGTACTGAATTCTGCATTTGTTTGTCATTTTGTATTTGCTGACTTTGAGTATTGTACCATGTGCTGTTATTGAACCTTAAATCCTGATCACACAGTGTTGCAAACTGTATGTTCCTGTGATCCTAAGGTAGACAAGATTGATTTACAAAACTGACTTTTATTAGGAGAAGATATTATATAATATTTTTCTTTTCCTAGAGATAGTAAACAGTTGGGCTAATAAATAAATAAATAATCTATACTTGTAACCCTTCTCTTATGCCAGTTTAAAATGTGTGGGTTTTAGTAAGTGCTTTCTTTTCTAATTTTTAACACTTTTGAAAATCTTCCCTTGAAAAGGCTCATGCATGGTTGCTTAGCTACAGCACTGTATACTTGTTACACATTTCACATTCTGAATGATAATGTCAATTTTAGGAGTTTCCCATTCATTAATAAGCACTGATGAGCAAAGCAGAAATGTAAGGGACAAGGAAACATGGGAAATAACTTAATGAAGATTTTTTTAAAATCTTTGACTTGAATTCATGCATTTTCCAGTCAAAGTGTTTGTGTTGAATCCCTACCAAGTACAGTGTGACGGCAGGCAGTGGATTTTAGTGAGAGTGACAATAGATTCTGGTTTTAACTTCATTGAGAAAGTTTATATAAAATTTGTAGATGCTTTTTAAAAAGTCAGGTTTTATTCTGTTTCTTAGTACATATTGATATAGAAAGGACTTGACTATCTTATTATGGATGTTCTTTCTAGTTGTAGTCCCTCAGGGCATGGAAAGAGAAAAAGGGTCTAAGCTTGCTATTTCCATGCTGAGTCGCTGCATACATTTTGGTAAATACTTCATGACTGAACACAATCTCACTACTTGTAGAGATAATGTGACTTCCAGATAAATTCATTTGAGCAATTACGCAAGGTTATTTTAGATGAAAGCGGGATTAGCACCTTTGCTTTATGACAAGGTAGTTCATAGTTTGTAACAACTGAAGCTGCACATGGAAAGTGGGAATGAGATACAGAACACCTGTGCAAGATTTTGTTTCATAGAATCTTCTCCTATTCCTCCTCTGCTTTTTTTCTGTGGCATTGAGGATATAGATTGCTTTATGCAGTTCACTTTGCTGCTTTTGGGGAAACTGGTTTGGGCTATATATTAATAATTAGTCTAAGATGTCAGTGGCCAGACAGGTGGAAGAATTATATCTGGAGGCCAGTTAAAAGACAACTGTTAAAGCAGCTCTGCTAGGTTTGCATTGTTTTGTATTCGATTTCTTCTTTGGATGTGTGTCTAAAATAGTTTCATTGGAAAAAATCATCCCTTTACATGATACAGAAGTTTGAATAAAGTCTACTTCATATGAGTTAAAAACCAGAAGCATTCTTTGCATAATCCAGATCCACCTCAAGAACATATTTTGAGAAGCTTTTGTGGCCAGATTCAAGGCACTCTTGTCTCTTGAACAAAATGATTCAGTTGTGTGCATGTGTTTTGGTGTTTAATTTTTTTTTTCTTATTTAGAGATGTATAGGGCAAAAAAATCCAGCACTGTCTTATTCTATTTGAGCGTTATAAAGCAAATAATTGACTTGCATAATTTTCTGCTGAGATGTTAATTCATACTTAAAAATACTACTTTGACATTTAAATGAGAGATGTAACAGGCAATCTGTTCCACAGTTTAAACATTACTAGCATGATTTTAATGAATTTTTTCTAATGTTTCAAAAATACAAGAATTTTTGTGAGCATGGACACTGATATTTAAATACTGGTCTGTGTGAGTACCAGATCTCTTTTTAAATATCGTTTGCTGCTTTAAAATTCCACAGCAACTGAGATGTTTTGTTTCTCTGACTTCAAAAGGTGCAAAGGTTGAGGTTAAGCAATTTGAGAAAAGCCCTATGTATTACCTGTTGGGTTGTTTCTTTCCATACAAAAAAGGATCATTTATTTGCTGTAACATGACAAGCTCTCACAAGTAAAGGAAAAGAACTGTAGTAGAGTTATAATTTTGCTGTTCCATGGAAAAAATTATGATTTTGGAAATTGTTAGAATAAAAAATGCAACCAATTGACAGTATGAACATCTGAAGGAAATAATGGATTGGGTTTTTTTTTCAAGGCTAAGAACATGTATTCTTGAAAATTTCAAGAATTTTAAAAGACTTCATTGCTGTCAGAATAATATTGTAAGTCAAGGCAGAATGCTGTGCTGTAAAAAATGTATACTCTGCAGTTTAAAGTGAAGGCTGACGTACAGGAAGATAAGAACTTGAAAAATCACTGGACATTCTCTCCTCTTATCCCTTCTGTCTGTAAAATTGCATGGCTTCATTTCATATTCATCACGGTATTTGGGATATTTGTATCAATATATGTAATGGCAAATATTTTGCAGTTGTTTGTGGAAGCAGTGTGTGCCTCTGTTGTTTATGCTCTAGGGTAGAGCAGGTGATGTTGTTTGTATGTTCCTTAAGGTGCCAACTCTGCTGTATGTGATAAGCGAATGAGTTCGTAACAGTGTTCCCAGAAACTGGACTATGAATCTCTGTGTCCTGCTCCTGTGGATTGTTGTCTAGAGATTTTCTTGGTGTCTTAAAAACCTGGTATTTATAGCACTGGTGGTAGGACAAAATGTATAAAGAGATGTTGCCTCTTCTGTTCTGGAAATACCCTTATTGAAGATTCGGAGATGCTGTGGTTAAAACCTTCAGTCTGAATGTACAGTCAAAGCTTAATTCAGGCATGGAGCTCTGTGTTGATGACTGTAGCATACAATGTGCACTATCTGTATGTTACACAGTGATCATATATTTGGTTTTTTTTCTTGTCTGCTAGCTTATTTTGCATGTATGAAAAGGATGTTAAAGAACTCATTTTTGTTGTCTAGTCACTGCATAGAGATTTTAATATACTTCTAAATACATTGTCCTAGGTCAAAGTGACAAAACCTGGAAAATGTCATAGGTCTCTGCCTTGTGTTATCTAAAGAACCCTTGTAAGATGGCAGAGGAAATAGTGTTGTTCCTTGAAATCATTAAAAAGAAGTAATTTGTTTGTGCAGCTTTCTGTATGTATGTCTTTTGTTCTCAAAAGAGACTCTAAAATACATTTTTTTTTCATTCTTCTTTAATAGAAATCTGGTGAAGAAGTACTGTCCTAAACGTTCACCCAAAGATGAAGAACCCAGGTAAAAACATGCATTTCAAGTTCTATGTATAAGAAACATGGACTACAGTATACTCTGTCCTTTTATGGACTGTTGTGGTTTTTTTCTTTAATATGAAATATTTAATTGGCTGAGATAACAAAATAATTATGCTTGGCTTCTTACGTTCTGCTATATTTCTTAAGCATGAGACCTGAGTTTACTTCTGTTAGTATTCTAAAGTAGTAAACACGGCAGGTTGTATTTGCTCCATTCCAAATTAATCTTTAGCTAGCTGAAAATTTAAAAGCAGAAGTTTAGTATGCTTTGTGTAGTCTAGTATTATTTTTTATAGAAAATGTCCTTACGCTGTTTTTGCTTAGCTTGGAGTTTTTCAGTGCTTTTGTATGGCAATATTAATGTAGCTATACATGTGTGTAGTGAGACCTGACTGTACATAACATTGTCATGTTTTTGGCAAGAAGAGCTCTTAAACTTTGACTTGTTTTGACTCCAGAGACAAAATAAGAGATTGTCTGACTGTGGAGAAGCAATTTGTGCTATAGAACGTTACGATTATTTATCAGAGACGCACTTGTTTTGCTGTCCATGTCCATAGCTATTTTTTGATTTATTTAGAAAAACACAATACTTTTTTGCTTTAGGGATACCTCTTATTAAGGAAAGAAAGTGGACAAGTTTCAGGGTGCAGCCAGAGCACATGCTGTGCACAGCGTGCCTGAGAATTCACACTGGGATTTCCTCTAGCTCTTTTGACTATTTAAAGATCCTGGACCCCAGGGAATGGGATTTCTAGTGCTAGGGCAGCGTTTGAATTCCCCAGAGACAAGCCTATGGAGATGGCAGTATTCCACAGTTAAAAGAGAGAAAGATGTATATTTTAATGTGGTGCCTGTTTCTTTTCTCCTTTCTTCCCTTCCACACACACTTTCTCCCCTTTGCCCCTCCTCTTCCCCCCTTTTTAGTGCCAGCCATAGTGGCACCTTACTTCCAGCCAAGAGGTGGGCAGGCAAACAGGCAGCTGTCTCCAGAGCTGACAGCACACTTGTTCTGTAGATCATCTATCGGGATGCATGGGAGTGGTACGATTGGCATGTCCCACCCTCAAGACTACCAAGCACATCATCTCTGCAGCAAGTTCAGCCTCCGAGCCTAGGGACGTATGTATCCGTTCCCAAGCTCAGGCCTCTCACTTGGCAGCTTAGGAGATACCACTATACTACAGGGCTTTCCAGGTAGTATCTTCTTCTTTCTTTTCCATCCGCAAAAATCCATATTCTTATAAAATGTGTTTGAAGAGACATTGCAACGTATAGTACGTGCTAGGCATAACGTAGGCTTTCCCAACTTGCATTTCTACTGTGATTCAACTAGCATTAAGATAAGGTTTATTGTGAAATATTCATGATTTTCCTGTTGCTGTTTAATCAAGAGTGCAGATTATACTAAAGGAAGTCCATTTGAAAAAACCCATCTCACTTCTTGTGCATGTGTGTTTGTGTGTGTGTGCTCTCTGTCAGGTTTACTTCATGCATCGCCTTTTTTAACATCCTTAATGAGTTGAATGACTACGCAGGACAACGAGAAGTAGTTGCAGAAGAAATGGGACACAGAGTGTATGGAGAATTGATGAGATATTCTCATGATCTAAAAACTGAGAGAAAAATGGTAATTTCTGTGTTCTGATTTCATAACAGAATATCAAAATAGGGATGTCTTAATGAATTGATGTATTTGTTTACCTAATTTAATGAACTTGACAATAAGTAGGTTTTGTAATACATTTGTAAAACGTATTTGAAGTTATTCTGTATTTTTATGTACTGCTTTACTATGGTTATTAAACCTAAAAATTAAGATCTTGGGACATAGTGCTTACTAGTAACATTTTTGCCAGTGATCTTACGTGATTGGTAATGCCTTCCAAAAAGTACTGGTAACTTTGTGAGATGCTGCACATCAGTGTGTCAGCTAGAGCAGGGTCTAACTTACGGTAATAGTACTGAAGAGATAAGTAAATTAAACTTATTTGTGGTGTTTTTAGCATCTTCAGGAGGGGCGAAAGGCGCAACAGTATCTGGATATGTGCTGGAAGCAGATGGATAACGTGAGTTTGTGGGTTTTTGTGTTGGTGTGGGTTTTTCTCCCCCCACCTGTTAATAATATACAGTCTGTAAATGGAAGTGTTGTCATGTGTCTTTCTTAGACTTTAATGTTTACCTATATTACTGAATGTCCACATCAGACCTGGTAACATCCAAAAGTCAGTTCAATGTATGTATAGTTCCCTGTTTAGAAGAAAACCTCCTCTGTCAACAGCTTCTGAGTGTATGTTTGAGTGAAGCCTTGGCTTTCATCCAGCTTAAAGGAAGCTGGTTTTAACATGAGTGCAGATGACTTCGGTTGCTTATCCACAGGCCACATTTTTGTGTAGAGAGTAATTAATGACAGTTTATTTACATGAAGATGAAATCTTAAGTCACTGTATTTGACTTGTTTGAGGGCATGTTACATGAGGCCTATTCAAGAGGACCGCTATAGACTGTTTGGCTGTCAGGGACAGAATTGCTTTTTAACAGACAAATGCAGGAAGTGAATGTCTCTAGAACGTTACAAGCTCCTTTTAAAGATGAGAACATATGAAATGCAACTAAGTGTGTTCAAGATGCATTCTGATATTCTGCTGGTTTTGTGTCTTAGAAATGTATCTTTGATCCAAAATATTGTGAAAGCAGTACTAGAGATATGAATTTTTGTTTTGTTGTTGAGGATCCAGATGAGGAATGTTTTGCTTCAGTGTGTCAAAGAGATCTGGTTCATGGTCAGAGATGTAGTACTTCTAGATGCTGTCACTCTTCACCAAGATAATTCCCAGAGTAGTTCTCAAGCAGTCACTTGTTTTGTGTGCACTCTATTTATTTACTTGGGTGTTAAGTCAGATTTTTAAATGCACGTGGCCTTTAAGGGACGCATTAACCTCAACTGCCTGACTTGGCAGTGCAGTAGGAGAGCAGTGCTCACACAGTCTCCGTTGCAAGTTTGTCTCTAGAGATACTGACTTCTCGAGCTGAAACAATTTTTCGTACAGCAGTTGTCTCAACAACAGTGGGATGTATTGAACGTTAAGTACATGGAATACTATTCGTGCTGCTTACAGCTACACAGGTTGATATGAGTACTGGTGATAATGGATGGGTATGCAAAAATTTCATAATGTAGATAAATCCTTCAGACTACCTTCAGAATAAAATAGTTGAATATATTCAATTAAAATCGATAGCTGAAGAAGACAACTTGAACATTTTATTCATAGAAGTCCAGTTTTTCTGCCCCTTAAGTTTTATTCAGGTATTGGAGTCAGAGCAGAAATTGGACTTGGCTCTTTATAACTAGATGTGGATCTTTGTAACGGGTTGGTTTGTATTTTGATTATCTGATATTTTGTAGCACAATTATAGTTTTTTCCTTGCTAGTACTTCAAGGAAATAAGTTCTAAATAGAAAAGTTGAAAACTTTTGAGACTGGGTTCCTGTCAGAACAATGTATTTACATAAAGATACTTAGCAAATTTAAGATACTTAAATGGAAGCTTCGGTATACCTCAGTCCGTTAGAGCGTGGTACTGATAACGCCAAGGTTGCGGGTTCGATCCCTGTTTGGTCCCCATGTGTTGCCTGATCTAGTTGAGAGGCGTCCCTGCCCATGACAGGGAGGTTGGATCAAATGATCTCTAAGGTCCCTTCCAGCCTAGGCCATTCTATGATTCTATGATATTTAGAATACAAAATTACTGTACAAAACCTAAAGGGGATAGTGGCTGTTGAAGCATTAAGTTTGTGGCTTTTGTAGAGCAAAAAGAAATTTGAGAGAGAATGCAGAGAGGCAGAGAAGGCACAGCAAAGCTACGAAAGGCTAGACAACGACACTAATGCGACAAAGGCTGATGTTGAGAAGGTAAGAGCAGTGCTATTTCTTTGTTTACTTTTTATTATTAAAAAATACTAAATTTGCATGTTTATAGTCAGAGCTGGAACAACATTCTTTTAATTGTATGAAATTGTGTATAAAATATGCTTGCTTATGTGTGAAGAGTTACTCTAAAATACGTAAGTCATCACAGAGAGGGGGTAAGCTTCATTAGTCTCGAGATGGTGCCGTTGAGACAATGACTATGCTCCTCAAACAGACCGGTATTTGGTATCTTGTGGTGTGTGTGTTCAGTCAGTTCTGTGGTAATTTTAGGATGTACATTTAAGTGACATGACTAAGGGAACCAAAGTGGTCATTGCTCTCTCTGTATATAACAAATTAGGACTGTCAGTATATATGAAGTCTCACATTCTTTTTATTTCAATTTTAAGGATGTTAGTTTGATGACTTGTGGTTAATGTTCTTGCATAGTTGGTAAAATAAAATAATGCTCTATGTCATTGAAAAGCACAAGACATGTTTGAACTGATAACATTTTCCTCCTAGGCTAAGCAACAATTAAATCTGCGCACACATATGGCAGATGAAAACAAAAATGAATATGCTGCACAACTACAGAATTTTAATGGAGAACAGCACAAACACTACTACATTGTAATTCCTCAGATTTATAAGGTAAAATAAGTAACAGAGAAATTATGTCTGATCTTCAAAGGAAGAAGTATATTTTAAAGTGTAAAACTTTATTTTGGCTATTTTAGTGGATAATTGTATTAAGAAATGAGCATAATCTTGATGCTACTGGTGTTTTAACCTGAGATTTACTGCTTACGGTAATTATGCATAGACTTACAATGAAAATAATAAGTTGTGTTTTCTATGAAGATTTTATATTTTGTAGACTCTGTTTATTGCTGAAGAGTTACGGCAAAATAAACTTTTGAGATATCTATGTGAGAGCAAACATTTAAAACAATCATTCTGCTAAGGTTGGATTACTAGTTCTCTTGGTATTTGTGTGTGAACACTTTGACTCTGGCAGAGATGAAGGAAGGCATATAGCTAAAGGTGACTGTGACTGTATCTCTTGTACCGGTGTAAAATGGGTGCATTGGAGGCAGAAATATTCCCCTCTTCCCAGTTGGTCACTGCTTCATCAATATTACCAGCAATCCACGGAATTCTCTAAAATTGTAAAAAATGTTAGAGGCCAAATAAGATCAGTACTTTGCATCTAAAAGGGGTATCTCTCCAGGTGCTTCATGCAACTGTTAAGATTTTTTTTTTTTAAGTTTCTTTTGAAAAACAGACTTTGTAGAACTAGTTGAAAGTAAAGTAGTTGGGGGGTGTCAGGTGAGGGAGAGTTCAGAAGCGTGTTGGCATGTTCATTCACCCATTTGGGAGAATACTGTGACTAGAAACTGATTCTGAGACATGGAGCGAGGAGATGGAAAGTGAAAATACTGCCATTAATTTGAAGGTGTACCAACTTAAGAATGCTTGGTATTTTCTGGAAGCAGGAAGGAGTTAAATTTTTTTTTTTAAAAAAAATATTAATTAGAAGGCTTGGGATTCACAGGATAAAGTTGCCTTGGCTTATTAAAGAATTTTCTGGTGTTTTAGCTGTTGAGCAAGTAGATCTGACATTAGCACGCTGATGGAGGAATCACAGTCAGCTCCCAGGAGAAGCAGTTTGATCATCTTTGTTTGTAGCTTGGACCAGAATTGTGGTTTATTATTGCCTTTATTTCTCTAGGGCTAAAATCCATTATCACTGCAATATATTACTTAGGTTTTTTGAAATCTCCAGTAAGAGCAGAAAGTCCTTCTCTTGTTGCTACATTTTTATTATTCCTTGCAAGCTTTTAGTAACATTCTATGGGAAAACCTTGGGAGAGGGATTTGGCACAACTAGGTTGTTGCTTTGTATCAGAGAGATGAAATTGGATGCTGTTCAAGGTATCTGCCTTTGTTAGATCCAACTTCTCATCCTGTTTCTGATAACCTTTTGATGTATGTACTATTGCTATTTGTTTTGGTTTGGGGTTTTTTTCCCCCACCTTCGGTTAGGTGAAAGGTCTAGGGCTTATTATCTTAATAATATTTCTTAGTTCCTTTTTGCCATGTTCCAGTAGACTTTTATTACAAACGTTATATAATGGTATTATTCTCTTTATTTTCTTGCACACTTCTAAAGGAAATGGTTTGTATTTCAAATCAGCGAGCATGTCTAAACAGGATATGATTTTAATATTTCTGATTTTTCCAGATTTTTTTAATGGCTGGTATTTGTTGGAAAGCATAAAAATCAAGATGAATAATTACTTGGAACTAGAAGGAGATTTGAGGAGATATAGAAATTCATAGAATTTCTTTACTGTAGTTTTCATTTTTTACCTGAAACAAATACTTAAAACTAAATAGGTGGCTGTAGACACTACATGTGCTTTAAAAAATCAGAGAGTATCAGCTCTTTGTAATTACTGTTCTGAGCATCTTAAGTCTATGTCCGAAAGAACTCGATTTTTTAACTTAATTATGTACTGTTTTATTAAGCAAATAAAAATACTGAGAAAGCACAAAAATTGTGTACTACACTGTGGCGACGACAGTTACTGCATACATCAGTATCGGAAAAAATACGCAAATAAAGACTTTATTTTATCTCACTTTGTGCTTGCAGCAACTTCAAGAAATGGATGAAAGAAGGACTATCAAGCTTAGCGAATGTTACAAAGGCTTTGCTGACTCTGAGCGCAAGGTTATTCCGATTATCTCTAAATGTTTAGAAGGGATGATCCTTGCTGCAAAATCAGTTGATGAACATAGAGTAAGTAGAATCGAGTGACGTTTTGAATGTGCACGAACAATTGAACTGATAATGAGAGCTGTGGAGAGGGGAAAGACTGTCTTAGCTCTTTCTGCTGTCAAATGTTTATCTGCTTGAAAATTGTTTTGACTTCAGCTGTAGCCTAAACGGTCACTTCCACTTTCTGTTTGTTCTTTTCCCGTTCTCTTGCTTTCTTGTGGTGTGAAGATCTTTGCTTTCTCACTGTATGTGATCTTGGACACATTGTTTTAATTACTCTGGTTACTGTGAAACATCCTAGAATACCACCATGGTTGGTATTTTCTCCAGTACGTGTAGCATTATAACATGTAACGGGTGTTTGGTTAGCAAAGTATCATTCTGGGTCCTGTTTGATTGCAGCTGTCAGGCACTTCTTTCTTATTCCTTCTAATACAGCTTCTTCCCTGTTATATCTTACTACATCCAGTTTCATTTCAGTGCTAATGTTGAAGGATTAGAAGGTGTTTGGCCCTAAAGCATGTCCTCTTCTAGATTTGTGGTAACTCTAGGGGAATATTTGCTGAAGTCTAAGTAGCAGGGTCTGCTTTGATTTACACTCACGCTAACACTGCTGAGAAAAAAGAATGTACGTTACCTTAACTCGAGCTGTCCAAAAGCATGCATATTGAGTTCTCTCGCTTTCCCATCTGTGCGTCTCCGCAATTAAATATAGAGTTTATGTCTCCGTGTTTTTCTCACTCTAATTCTTGATCGGTCTGTTTGTTTTGCTTTCTGAACTCCTTAATGTCCTATGTTTAGGACTCTCAACTAGTGATAGACTGCTTCAAATCTGGTTTTGAACCTCCTGGAGATTTTCCATTTGAAGATTACAGTCAGAATATTTACAGAACTATCTCTGATGGAACCATCAGTACACCAAAGCAGGAAGGAATGAGAATTGATTCAAAAACTACAGTGGGCAAGGCTAAAGGAAAGCTCTGGCTATTTGGAAAGAAGCCAAAGGTAACAATTAAGAAATTACTATTTGGAAAATTAAAATGTAAACATCTAGAGTGCATGGAAGCAGCAATTTATTTAAAAATAAATAATAACCTTCCCCTTGCCTTCCATTGCCTTTTAAAATGTGTGTAAGGAGATCTGAAGGTTTGAGTAGAATTGGATACTTAGCATATTAAAAATCAAGTTCTTGCTGGGGGGGAAGATTTATGTCTGGGAATGTTTTTAAGTTTTTTGATTTCTGTTACTGGTAAAAGTAGCTTCCCATTTCTGTAATGTTTCTAAGTTTCCGTAAAGACTTTCTGCAGTTGCATAGAAAAGGTGTTAGTTGTGAGCATAAAAATAAGGGGAGGAGAAATATGCTTTGGAATTGGATGGACTTCAGATCTCTCTTCTGTACTAAAAAAAATAATCCCCTTCTAAATGTCACATTCTATAGACGTTTAGATGTAGGACTGTTACACAGATTTTTATTATACCTGCTGCTAGTTTTGAAAACTTCTGAGGTCTATCTGAAAACATTAACGTTTATAACACCTTATTGATAAAACACACACTGTTGAAACTCTGTACAGGTAAATATTCCAGAAGATGCACTACTGTGATATGGGTAAAAACATTCCGATGTTCCAGAACAATTGAAAGCAGAGAAACTAGGCCTTTCTTTTACTATTATATAAATTTTGATTAACGCTTTCTGTGCAAGATGCCTTCATGGGTCAACGAAAAGTATTATTAATACAGAGATTTAATTATATAAATGAATAATGAAGCATATAAATATTTAAATTTTATGCTAGGCCTTTATTTAATTTTGGAGAATATCAGTGAGTGATTTTAATGATTGCCACAAATTTCAGTGATGCTATTTTAATGCTCCAAGTCAGTTTCTGCCATTTACCATAGGAAACTATTCTTAGAGCTTGTTAGTGGTAGGATTTATTTTCCATTTGATGTATTCCAAGAAAGCAGATCTTTACAGAAAGAGGATAATAGCCGATTCTTTATTCCCACCTCACCGCAGCTGTGTGTTCAAATGAAAACTGGTTGTTTCCTTTTCATGCAGTGTACTTAATGATTGGTAATAGTTGAAATGCATCAATGCATTACCATATTTAGTGCATTTGGCTGCAGAGGTGGGTGAGATTCATCCTGTTCTGAAATTAGATCGTGATTACCAGTTTGACAACGAGACACCTTTCTAAGAATTTTGGAGAGGGAAGCTGTGAAAATTTGCACTGGTTTTCAGTCAGGACCTTGGTGTTTACTGCAGTTCTAAGAAATTCCCTAGTATGGTGACAGCTGAATAAAACCAACTGAAGTTTCCCTACTGTTTCTTCTCCCTGCTTTGTTCACTTTGTACGTAGCATTCAGAGTCAGCCTTGCTGTTTCCTGTATAGAATTGGAGATACACGTACTTGTATGCATACTCGGATACGTACTACATGTATTGCTTCTGTAAGAACCTGGGGCACATGGAAAATGATATCCCTTTCATTCACCTGCTTTTTGGGGGGGATGGAGGAGTGCTCTACTGAACAGCAGCTGTGAGAAAAATGCTTATTAGGAAATACATATTTAATTCAAAATACTATTTATAGGTTTTAAAAGATATTTTTAATTTAACTGATACTAAAATACGCTCATTTATTGTAGCTGGCGTATTCATGGTGGCCTTTGGTCTTGACTTCCAAATACGCACTTACCTATTTTTGATATTGTCAAAGACAAAAAGTCTTTTGGAAAGGGAGTGAGCTGTGCAGCAGAGAAAATAGTACAGAAAAATTGAACTGGAAAAAAAGCAGCAGAGAGACAAAATTGAGAGAAGCAATTTGAAAAAAGGGGAGGAAGAAAGTGGAGGAAGTTCTCGTGATGACATTAAAAATGCCACGCAGCCTGTTGACTATGCCTTAACTACAGATCTACAGTCCTCCTTGACTACAGATCTCGAGTATAGACTTTTTGGTTTAGTCATTCTCCACAGACGTGCCTTATTCCTGTTTTAGCTTACTGGGCAGGGCACATCAAAACTTACGAAGCGTCAGTAAGTGGGAATGCACAAGCTTCCAGAATGGCTGTAACTGAAATTGGGAAAAGCAGAACTTGCTGCTTTGAGAAGAGAGACAGGGAGTGTCGGGATCTTGTTCAGATCCTTGTGGTAGTGTTGATTCTAAAGCTTTCTCTGAATGTTCTTTCATTCTCTACACCAACCTGAAGATTGATTAATGACCAAAACCTTTTAAAACCAATAGAGTTCTAGTGTAAATGTGTCTAGAATATTACAAGCTGTTTCTGTGTTGGATGGAAATTTTATTTTTGTAAGAGAAAACTTTCATTTTAAAATCACTTTGAACATTTGGCTTATTTATTGCTTTCTTTATTTCCACATTAGCCACAATCCCCACCCCTAACCCCTACTAGTTTATACACATCCAGTACTCCTAATGGGTCCCAGTATCCCATATTCTCCATTGAACCAGTGCATTATTGCATGAGTGACATAAAAACAGGGAAGCCCAGAATTCCTTCTTTCAGAAGCCTCAAAAGAGGGGTAAGTTTGATAACAAGTTGAAATGCATGATGGGCTATGAACAGTGTGTTTGTGATGTGGCTTTTCTAATGCTCCTCACCCTCATTATAAGGCTTACTTTGTTAAAAGTAATACTTCAGCTACAAGGTCACTTCTAGTGTGCTTTGTTTCACATTCTATAGAAGTTACCAACAGGTTGATGATAAAATAAAATAGAAATATTCTTTATCACATTCTGAATGCTTGCGCCTAAAAGAAGGGTGTTATAAAGAGGGTGCTCAGCATGTGTTTGATACCTTTCTTCATTGTTGTTCACATTCACAAATGTTTTCCTCCCACCATGTAATACATTTTTGCAGTAATTTATCATGAGTATATGTATATAGTTACCACAAAAAACTTGACTGATCAGATGTCTTATTTGCTGACTTTTAATTGAAGTAATAGTAGTTGACTACAAAACACTGAACTAAGAAGGGAGAAATTTCTTTTGTTTTTTTGACACATGGTTCTTGCAGGTTGTACTGATTTTTTTAAACATACAGTTTTAATGCATTTTCTGATTAATAAATTGTTCTTGTTTGTCCAAAGTTCTTTTATGTAATATTGTTGAAAAATTACTACCAAATGCCACCTTCTGAGATCTGTCAATTTGGTTACTAATTTATAATGGCACGTAGCATTTGTTTGGAAGACAATAAAAGGGAAATGTTAAGTGGTTTCCTAGCAGCACTTATAGTACTAGTGATAAATGTACTGACACTTTCCTGTTAATGTTAGTGAAGCATAGATTGCCCAGTTTATCTGTGTTTTATGATATTTATTGATCTAAGTAATGAGATAATTGGATGGATTTGTTTATCTATAAAATTCATTATTTTTTGATATTTGAAAACAATACAGACTTGCACTCTCACGTGCATCAAAATTGGTTGACTACTGTTGATACAATGTGGAGATCAAAGTACAGCAGTGTTAGATTGCAGTAAAGTTATGATTTAGAGGCTCTTTTGCTGTCATTCTGAAATACAATGAGTTACATTTAAAACTTCCTTTCTTTAAGTTGTGTTGTGACATTTTATTTCAGGCCCCTGAAATCTGGGTTAACTCAAATATCCCACAATAAATAGTTAATATTTAATCTCTATAAATCCTCAGGATGAACAAGTAATTTTTATGTTTTTTACATATTTTGAAATTCTTTGGAGGCTTTTTAACAGACATCACTTTACCACATACTGAGTGCCTTTTCAACTTAAATGTATACTGTGATTCTAATAGATAGACTTTTTTATCTCACTGGTCTTTCTTACCTTTATAGTATATCTTGATTCAGTGCTGAGTTGTTGCTAGTGCACGATGCTGTTTTCCAGTTTTATCTCTGGAAAATGCTGTCCAAGTGGTATTGACAGTAGCACTACCAAACTGTATTTAATTTGCTTCTGCTTCTTCCAAGATTTTAACGCACTGGTGATTTGGTTTAACCTGCCCTGCACAAGGTTTCACTCAAGGCACTGAGGATCACAAAACCAGATTGTCCTCGGTCTGTGCTTCAGGCATCAGATTTTCCTATCATGATGTGTAGCAAAAGCAGCAAACAGTAGCTGTAGGTTATTGAAAAAAGTCTGTAAGTGTTAAGAAAGTGTAACTTAATTAGTAATGCTGTTACGTGCTGCTTACTACCCTTTGAAATCTTGACATTTCCAGATAGTGCTAGTGCTTACGAGAGGTCTTTACTTAGTGCCACTTGATGTGTCCTCACCAGTGATAGATAAATTTTACTTGTGTTTTCTAAGGGAAAAAAAGAGGTTTCTTCTCTAGCTATTACACATCTTTGGACTTTACCTCCTTGCTAGAAATTCTAATTTTGTATATGTGCCCCCATCAACAGCCTTAACAATAATGGAAGGTCATAAATGAGGTCAAAGATGAATATCATCTAAGTTGCTTATCCCTTCTCTGGAAAGGGTTATGCAAAGTCACTGAAAGTACGGTAGGCCTTCAGAATGCTGTGAATCTTAAATCCAGATATGACACTTGGCATCCCATGTTTCAGTTCCTTACTCTGAGGATCAAGTCTTTACTCTTTAAATGTCTTCATTTTTAACTGGACTTAAACACCTCTAGGATAGCAGCAATGGCCTAAATGCTATTTTCAGGAAGTAAAATTACTAAGTTTTAAACTTGAAAAGTATCTTTGTTTATTATAGTTTTACTGTGATAATAAAGTAAATACATTGTAAAAATTATGTTTGTAAAAGTGATAATAGTGGTGTTTGCTATAATTAACAAATTATTTGCATATGGCTGACCCGTCCTTCATTATCATCAAATTCTGCTATTTTGTGCAGTGTTGGCTGTGTGTTTGTTTCTTCCTCTACAGTAGAAGTTCTTTAGCGTATTATTCAAGACACTAAAATTCAAAAGTAGTTTAATGAATTTGTGTATTAGAATTTCATGTTAAACTACCCATTATCTCCCCGTAATTTTTAAATGCATAAGTCTTAAAGCAGAAGTGCATTTCTGATTATTGTATTTTGCTTTTCTTGTGCTCACTGTAAAATGTAATGATTATAAATTCGAATTTAATCCTTAAGTAATACTTTAAAGATACATTTTTAGGCATTAATCATTTTTGTAACTGATCGTTGCATGTGAATAATTTCCCGTTTCTTTCTGTTTTCAAATGAACTGTGCAGTGGTCGGTGAAGATGGTAAGCCCACGTGCTGATCTGTCTGCTGTACTTCTGCTAAGATAGCATGACAATAATCTTTTGAAAGTGTTTCCATATCATAACTGCTTTAAGTCAGGTGCTGAAATACATCTTTGGATTTTCCACTCATATACACAGTCTTCTTAATCATCCATGCTTAATGTAAGATAATTAGACTTGTGATCTGACTGCATTTAAATCCATGGTCTTGGAATTTTAAGGTTGACCAGTATACTCATGAGTTGGTCATGATGGAAATACTTGGTGAGTTCTCTTTGTCAGAAAAAAATAGCAGCATAAAATAGTTACATGAAGAGATTCAAAACTTGTGTAAGTGAGAAATACTGAATACTGCAAAATTCACTCCTTTGAATGTAACCAAAAATTGGCAGGGGAGAGATGATCCTTTATGCTTAGGAACAGTAGAAAGCCGTTACATTAAATTAAAACCACATTTAAACCAATACTGTTGTTTCACAAAGTAAATCAGTAGGAATGCACAGAAAGACCTCTGTTGTTCTGATTATTGCTGTAGGATACTCTGGTTTTAACTGACCTGTCAGGAAGAATGATACAGAGGATGTGGTTGTCTTTTTATTTCTTTGTAGTGTGTAAAAGCACTTGAAACTATTTTAATGATTTTTTTTTTTTCCTCCAGAAAGAAACACTTCTGCTTTATTTTGGAAACATCATAACTTGATTTTTTTACTTTTGTGGTGTCTTGTATTCCCTTCTTAAAAAGCAGTGAGATTCTAATTTTACAAGTGCTAAAGAATCAAGATGTTGAGGGCGAGAAGGTCTTATGAGGGATTATTAGAAATTTGGCACCTGAGCCTACGGCAGCTTTTGTGTCAAAATCTCCACTGTCAAGTTTCTGTCAAATTTCTTGACAAAAGCAATGCTGTCCAGTTTGGTTTGCCTCCATGGAGAGTTACTGTAATGGAAAGGGGTTTCAAAAAGTTTGGAAAGTATGAGGGGTTTTTTTCCCTCCTTGAAACATTATTTTTATAACTAAAAAGGTGACTTTGAATATTTGAGCAAGTTTTTTTTCAGATTAACAAATTCAAGTCATAATTTTGATGTTAATAAAGGCTTTTTCTCTGCTCTGTGAACTAGTTTTACTTGAGGTAAAAATGCATCCGAACTTTGTAAGTTTTAGTATGTTTTCTAATTGCTGAACTTTCCGAAGAAACCTATGGTAATACTTTGGAATGAAGACACAAAATACAGTATTTTTCTTCTGATAGCCTCCACATTGCGATAGAATACACACTCCAGAGAAAGAATAAATTTTATACATATTATTGTCTTATGCACATCTTAGATTTTTATTCCATCTGAAATTAATCTGTAGTAATTAAGTCCGTCCTTTCTAAATCTGCTTTAATTGAAGTGGATGGAATAGGAGGTACTGGCTCAGCTTTTAAGAAAAATAATTAAGTCTGCAAATTTCGAATTGCATCTGTGAGCCAACCGTCACAGAAGGATCTTTGAATAATGAATCACTGTGATCTGGCAGCAAGAGTGTGCATTTATTCTGTTGCGCTCTTTCATAGAGCTGTGTGTCAAGTAGCGTTTTAAGAAGGTCCATCCTGCTTCCAGTGACACTGTCCGTGTGTGGGTATGTCAGTTCAGCTGTTCAGATCTCTGTGTGTGACTTGTTTAACAGTATTTCTACTTGCAGGGCCCTGCACTGGAAGACTTCAGCCATCTCCCTCCAGAGCAAAGACGCAAGAAACTGCAGCAGAGAATCGATGAACTGAACAGAGAACTACAGAAGGAAACAGACCAAAAGTGAATGCATTTTCTTTGGACCTTTGTCATGGTTCCCTCTCTGTCCATTTCTTTTGACATCCTCTACCTACACCAACAGCGCGCAGAAGCTAGGAATGAATATACTAGTCCAGGCTATTAAGAGGCATTTTTTTAGTTCATGGTCTTGTATGTAGGTTCCCGTGTTAGCATTGTTTCCTTCTCCTTCACTGTAATATACATTTTCATCCTAATGTTGCACAGGAAACCTTAGAGCTAAATGCATGCAGTAAAAAAACCCCAGTTCACAGGTCTGTTGAACAAGAGAGCTGCAACTGAGTGCATTAGGAACATTACAAATATTTCGGAAGTTGTAACAAACAGTATAGGAAACAGCATTGAGACTGGATAGGGAAGAATCGACAGGTGGAGTCCCTGCGTGCTTGTGCAGAAGAATGGCAGGCAAAGCGCTAAGATGACAAAAGGATTTAGGCATGGGATGGGGAGCAGCAGTTCCTCATGTTTGCGCTTAGTATCTAATCACGGGTCAAGATCTCGTACACATAAAGATGATTTTAGCCATAATGAGCCAGTATTGATGTATGTAATTTTTGTAATTATTGTTGGGTTTTTTATGTTTTTTAGAGATGCCCTCATCAAGATGAAGGATGTTTATGAGAAAAATCCCCAGATGGGTGATCCAGTTAGTTTGCAACCAAAATTAACAGAGACCATGAGCAACATGGACCGTCTTCGAATGGAAATACACAAGAATGAGGTTAGACCCTAAAACAGTTCCTTGGAAAATGTAAATAAGTGGTAAAAATGTAGTTTGCCTTACAGGTTATAACTCAAGTAGTTTTCCTGAGTGCTAATGTTCAAGAAAGCAATCCTGATAAAATTTTTGATGGGGTACCATATTTTGAAGCATGTTCATCTAGCTAGAATAAGGATGTACATTATTAAACATGTAAACTACTTAGAAGAATGTCTAATTAATAACATGTTGTCGTGGTTTAGAAGACAGGGGAAA
>NW_009729494.1:16085-17977 GCF_000703405.1 Apaloderma vittatum | reverse complement strand
GAGAAGGAGGAGGAGGGAGCGAGAGAGATATTTTTAGGAGTTTTATTTTAAATGCAAACCCATTCCATTATCTGATTTGCAGAAAAGTACACAGACAATTATTTTGATACAACTGTGACACAGTGGCCCAGAGCTGGAATTCCCACTGATGTCCCTGTAGTGTGCATTTATGACCTCAGTCTCTATATGATGACACATTTAATAACCACCAAAGAGGAAGTAATCTTTGACCAGCTTTCCTCACCATCTTAAAAAAAAAATTCTCTTCTGACACAGCAAGATGCCTAACTGTATTTTAGTACACTGAGTAGGGTAATTAACACAGGTGTGTTAATTATACAGATGGAGTCTTATAGATCACAGTAAATGCATTTACACAGTAAATATGTTACTTATGCTTTTGTATCCCAACACAATCATGAGCATTTTAATATCAACTTCTTTTTCAGAGTAAAAACACATAATGGATTCAGGGTGAAAATTAATACATAGCAATTTGTAGCTTTGTGCCTACAATTTCCATGAAGATTTTTAGATAAGGGGAGAAATCTGATACTGTTACAGTTGATGTTAGTAACTAAAGTTAAAGCATGTCCTAAATAATTGTCTTCTTAACCTTCTCCAAGTTCATAGGCTGGACAGGGATAAGACTATAGCTGACAGAAAAGATCTGATAAGATGAGGAAAAATAGACAGTCATTTCCAGGCTTGGTCTAAAAATTTTGTAGCTGCTGTAACATACCAGAACACGGATGAGTGAAGGCTAAAGGAGTTTTGTGGAGACTTGACTGCCAGTGATTTCATTTTGCCTCAACTTAAAGTTGAAGTGGCCTGTCTTAATGAGTAGCAGAAAAAAAAAATGTGATAAAGGGATTTAGCTAACAATAATGTGGCCTTTAAAGATAATCCAGTTATTTTAAACAATCTATCCATCAGTATGACACATGGTCTTTACATTCATTTTTCTCTTTTGCTTATTCCTTTCTGCTCTTCATACTATGGTGCAGATTCCCATGCATCTCAGCAGTTCCCAGAGAAGGCAAAACCTGATGTCAGCCACAGGTTATCATCTCCAAAGAACTTGAGTGAAAGATGCTACTGACAAGGTGATGTACTGGAGGTTTGCTGACCACTGTCCAGGTCTGTTTAGAACTCAATTAATCTATGAGCCATTAACTGAATGAAATCTAAAACTGTTTCCCTGTTTCTCTGAAGTGTCAATACATTAAGTGCAGTCTGCTTAGGCTCCAAGCCATTAAAATAATAGAGTTAGGAGTACCCACACACTCATCATTTTCAGGGAATTCAGCCTTATTCCCTGCTCTTCTCATTAGAAAGAAGACAGATCATATTTGTCTTTTTTTGTCTATTTTTTTCCCTCTTGTTTATATTCCCCCATCCTTCCTTCTGGAAACCTTCCCAGAGCATCCTCCTCTCTCCATACCTGCCTTGGTTTGGGAAGTAACTCGCTGCCAGCTGGCTTCCCAGGGGAGTTGCAGCAAGGCAATCAGAGCCACTTTCCTGTCTGGTCTGCAAGTGAATGGGAACAGCAAATCCTTTCTCACCACTTCCTTAGGCCACAAATGTATTTGGTACTTTCTGGTCACCTGACATACCATTTAGCCAGCACAAATGTTGTGCTTCTAAAGTCCTGAAAATTAACATTGACAGTTAAGGCACCAATTAATAGAACAGCATCTATGCTAGGTACTTGTATGTCTTCTGTGGCTGTTTTATCTCAGCAGCCCACAATCTTTCACTTACTTAACCTCAGTGTCAGAATGCACTGAAAAGAGACTCCAAAATTTGTCTTTCTTACAAGCTTAATTGATGAAACAGTGATATTATTTCATTACCATTAAATGATTTTTTTTCTCTACTGGAATGCAAAA